>NW_011484146.1:9179-12553 GCF_000754665.1 Bison bison bison | reverse complement strand
GATCAGAGGGGAAGAGGAAATATAAATAATAAAACAAGAAAACTAGAAAAGAGCACAGCAGAGTGTGGGTAAATCCAGGGAGTTGTAAGCTCTTGCTCGTACTTAAATCTATATATTGCTAAAACAAAATGAAACAAAAAAGCATATAAGGCAAGCATTATACATTTTAAAGTCTTCATTGTAGAAAATCCATATATTCAACCAAGTTCAGCGGTGAAAATCAGAGGTATCTTTTAGTTCATTTTCTTTTTTACTGTGATATGGCACCAGAATTTCTTTATGTCATTCTTCATCTCCAAGTTTCTCAGTGTGTAGATTAGAGGATTGAGCATGGGAGCAATGATAGTATAAAAAAGAGCAAACACTTTGTCTTCTGGTAAAGTAGTTGCTGGTTGAATGTAAATGAAGAATAAAGGAACAAAAAAGAGGACCACCACAGTGTTGTGGGAACTGCAGGTGGAGAGAGCTTTGCGGCGGTTCTCTACAGAGTAGGACCTGACAGTGGACAAGATCACAGCGTAGGATATCAACAAGACCACAGAAGTCACCAGGCCCAAGAGGCCCGAGTTGGCAATGACAAGGAGACCAATTCTGGTGGTGTCAGTGCAGGCCAGTTTCAGCAAAGGATACACATGGGCCACAGTAGGGTAAAAAGATGGCCAGGAGAAACTGACCGAAGGAATGCAGGAACCCCCCAGCGCAGCAAGCAGCAATCATGGCAACGCACTTCTGTCTGGTCATGATCAGAGTGTAGAGCAGAGGTTTGCAGATGGCCACATAGTGGTCATAGGCCATCCCTGTGAGGATGAAGACCTCAATCCCCCCAGAGAAGTGCATGGTGAAGAGCTGTGTCATGCAGCCATGGTAGGAAATGATCTTCTTTGCTGTCAGCAAGTCAGCGATCAACTTGGGAGTCACAGTGGAGGTGTAACAAAGGTCTGCGAGGGAGAGGTGACTCAGAAAGAAATACATGGGCTGCTTCACAAGTTGACTGGAGGTGATAGAAATCACGACAAGTAGGTTTCCAATCAGAATTACAACATAACAAAGTAAGAACAGTAAAAACCAGAGAATTTCAATTTCCTTTTTCTGAGAAAGTCCTAAGAGAATAAATTCTGTGATGTTATTCCTATTTTCCACGACTCAGAGCAGTTTGTAGCCACTTGAAATTAAATAGTTATCAATCTTTACAAATATGTAAATACAATGATGTATATTATTCCTTGTCATGGGCATTTTAAAATGGAAAGCATTCAAAACTTGAAGAAAAAGATTTGATTTTTATTTTGAAAGGCTTTCCTTGCATTCTTTTTGTCCCTCTCTGGAAAATATTAATCCCTGATAAACAACTTTGATACCTGATTTTAAAACTAACCCTGTAGAATGCAGCATATTTATGCAACCATTCTATTAGCATGTATTATCAAACATAACTGGATAATATGCCCTGGTTGAATTCAAGAACTGGTACTGTAGAAAAAAATCAGTCATCCCTTTCCTATTCTCACTATTTGTTATTGAGAAAATAGACACAGAAATGAAACCTTGAGAGAAAATAAAAAAGCACTTATATGTGGATAATGTTATATGTGAGAAATTTCCTTCCATCTATCCTAGGTGGAAATGTGATAAATAGAAAAAATCAACCAATTTGGAATCATGAGGTATATCAGTTCAGTTCAGTTCAGTCGCTCAGTCGTGTCTGACTCTTTGCAACCCCATGAATCACAGCATGCCAGGCCTCCCTGTCCATCACCAACTCCCAGAGTTCACTCAAACTCATGTCCATCGAGTCAGTGATGCCATCCAGCCATCTCATCTTCTGTCCTCCCCTTCTCCTCCTGGCCCCAATCCCTCCCAGCATCAGAGTCTTTTCCAATGAGTCAACTCTTCACATGAGGTGGCCAAAGTACTATATACATGGCGAAGGTCAGCTATATATCTGTTGTACCTAATTTACAAATATTACTATTTTACAAATGTGCTTAATTTACAGATAGAATATTATATTTTATAGTCAAACAAAAGGATAACAAGCAAAGTATAATTACCTTTATTTTTTCAAAGGTATCACCTCAAACTTTAAAAAATTTGTTTTTTACGTTCAGTAAGGCATTTGAGGTTAATAGTAGGTTTCACTTGAATTTTAGTCTCATACAGTGTCTTACTCACTTGCATAAATTGGCTTCTTTCTAAGCGATGTACTCAGGCTGTTCAACTCTTCCCAGTAATCAGTCATCCTGAAAACGTTTGCTTCTTTCTGTTCCTATATCACATGTCTTAGTATCTCAGGCTGGCTTTTCTCTCTTCCATTCCTCTTATTTTTACCTCCTCCTCCTTCTAGTCACTGCTGTAAAGTAAGGTAAAACCAGCTCTAATAATATGCTCATAACTATTATGCCTTTGAACAAACCAATACCTTTCTCCTGGCAGAAGTTCAAGAAGCATAGACTAGGGAGAACTACTGAGAATTAATCATTCCACTAAATTACACCAAAATTCTCTACTTCAACTATATAAAACACAAGGCCTTAGTATTTAAAATATTTTATTTCATTTACTCCAAACTTCAGAACCAATATATTCACAATTTATTTTCAAATCTGTAATGCTCCTGTCCTTATTTTTCATTTTCAGTGAAATTGCCATTCAAATCTGTGTACATAAAGTAGGGTTTGGAAGAGAAAAACTGCAAATCTATCTAGTGTATGAGAGTCAACATCAGTGGCCACAAAATGACATTTAAGTATGTAACAACTGAATAGTGAAGACAGGATATTTGTAGTGGTCAAATAAACCATCTCATTCAACTAACAATTACATTTTAGGCTTTTAAAATAATTCCCAATAATTTAAAAGAATGCAGGGCTCTATTATAACTTATCCCCTAAATTATATTCTTCTGATTTGGTGGGAAACACTGTAAGTTATATATTCAATCACAGATTATTCTTTATTTAATACTTGACTTACTGCATGAATTGATCAATTAACTTATATCTTCTCAGCGTCTTTTCCCTTACTATTTGTCTGAAATCTTACCTCTGAGATTCTTTATCAGATAGCAGGTCAAATCATATTTGAAAAAGACAATGTAAATGCCATTTTGGTAAGCGCATTTGCAGACTAAAAGTGGAAAATCAATGAAATGATTATGAATTACCAAGAAAATAAACAAAAGCTTTTAAAATGCAGATTCTTTTGTCTTACCAATACTTGAATATTTCAGACAAATTGAAAATTATTTAAAAAATTTTAATCTTGAAAATGCACTCAGTCTAGGCCATTAGAAAGAGAGGGAATATGTGAAAAATACCTACAAATTAATTTGCATTTTAAAATATAAAAACTGTTTAATGCATGACTCAAAACCA
>NW_011484146.1:4787-8143 GCF_000754665.1 Bison bison bison | reverse complement strand
TGTTGGAGAAGACTCTTGAGAGTCCCTTGGACTGCAAGGAGATCCAACCAGTCCATTCTGAAGGAGATCAGCCCTGGGATTTCTTTGGAAGGAATGATGCTAAAGCTGAAAGTCCAGTACTTTGGCCACCTCATGTGAAGAGTTCTCATTGGAAAAGACTCTGATGCTGGGAGGGATTGTGGGCAAGAGGAGAAGGGAACGACAGAGGATGAGATGGCTGAATGGCATCACTGACTTGATGGACGTGAGTCTGGGTGAACTCTGGGAGTTGGTGATGCACAGGGAGGCCTGGTGTGCTGCGATTCATGGGTCACAAAGAGTCAGACATGACTGAGCGACTGATCTGATCTGATCTTGGATGTGGGAAAAGTTATTAACCAGTTATCAATTACTATGTGTTAAGAATTGTGCTAGGTGAAAAAAAGACTAAAATCATCCAGGAGGCTTTATTGAAATTCTCATTTAGTAAGTTAGTTATCTAGTTCTCCCATAATAAGATTGTGACTGGATAACGACAAATTATGAAGGATTTGATGAATTAGATTATACAATACATTCCTCATTTAATCAATTATATAGCACTGTGTCTCATAATGAATTAAATTATTATTTCTGTTGGCTTTCCCATTATATCCTCACTGTATACTTTGATTATTTTAAGTATTCAGTATGCATTTGTCAAATAAATTTTATTTCAATATTTGATAGAATTAAATGAAGATTCATTTTAATTACATGTGATTATCATTATAATTATTTTGTCATGTATTTAAGATACATAAAAACACAGAATGCTTATAATAAAATTTACTTCAGAATGATAGAGACTCAGAAAGATCATCTTAGAATTGCTCTCGAATTTTTCCTAGTATTCTATTAGAAAAAATCATTTGAAGGTCACATAAATCCATCCCTGTAAACTTCCCCCACTTCTCACTCCCTTGGCTTACTGTGGAGACTAGACCTTTAAGAGTAGTCTTATATATTAAAACTCAGTCACTTGCCCTAAAACCCTGGTTGTTTCCAACCTGGGTGGTCTCCAAACTGTACAGAACTAAATCTTACCATGCACTATTAGCCACTCTTTCATTTATTCTGAATATTTATTCAGATCATCTTCATTAACCTCCTCTTTTAATAGACAGCCCTGTCTTGGCCAACTTGTAATAGAATAAGTGGTGTTTTTAAATACAGAAGTGAGAAACTCAAGCTACAAATATGGCACATTCAGGCAATTAATAGAAAGTAAGTGCAGAGTGATTTAACATACTTTGTACTTCTTGAGTTTTTCCTTAACAGATTTTCTGTATCCTTTACTGGAATTTAAGTCACAGACTTTCTGCTTTACTAGCTTCCCTTTAACATTCCCCAAGTTATGAAAAAATGTTTATCACTGCCATTTTTATTACTTTATGCAATTGACATAGGAAGGGTAAGTTATCACACATGAGTTGTACAAAAAATGTGTAGCCATGAAAGAGATGCTCTGTGTTACCAGGTAGATAGAGCAATAGTTTCAGATGTTGACTGTATGAACATGTGGTTAAAGTCTTCTAACAAACATTAGTCAAGGGGCAAATGATCATTAAATTATATTTAAATAATAAATTCTAAAATCATATTGATCTGATTAATTGTGGATTGATTAAAGAAAAGTTAATTCATGTCCAACTCACTTGGCTTAAATCTCAGGTACATGTAATATTTCACAGTACCATAATGTAAATTAACCAGTAAATTCTATGACTATGAAGTAATATGTCTCATTATACAAATAATTCTGTAGAAATCTGAAAATAGAAGTTACCTGCTCTCTAAGGTAAGGTGTCCAGCTTTTTTCTTAAGCAAATTCAAAAGGCTTTTCCCAGTTTTATTTTAATGTTTAAGAGAACAAAATGGTGCCATCATTTATGTTGGCAACTATTCTTTATTTCTATTTAAATAACACTTTTATTATATTCTGTGGTGAACATTAAAACAAACACAACATCAGGTTCCTGTCTGATTTCTAAGCAACTTTACTAGGAAGATATTTAACTTGCAGACATTTATTGCAGTATCTCTGTGAGTTTGGAAATTCCCTTTGGGATAATGTGACCAAAGTGAAGCTGAACTTTTCTGAACATTATTCAAAGACCTAAAAATAATTATATCGACTAAATCATATTTTCCCTATGTGTATATAGAAACTAAATACAACTTTCATTGGGGGACTATTGTGAGAAAACTCAGATGACCTGGAAAGAAAGCTCATAATACACACATCTCAGAAAGAAGAGGCAAAGAAAGAGAAAGAAACTCTTTCTTTGTTGCAGGTAAAAGGAAAACATTGATGCTGCCTCAATTCAGTTTATGGAGCTTGCTGGCTATTCCAGCATGCATCTCCTGTAGTCTATCAATAATAAAACCACTTTGAAAAGTTACCACAATCTGTTGTCTGTTCTTCCTCAATGTCTTTCACTGTTGATTTTTCTGTCCACAGTTTACCCAAATAGCTCCCTTATATACCTTATCCCTGTAATGGAAGGTAATACGAAGTCTTTTTGTGGTTACTTACGTCTTTCTTATTTCTCAGTAACATTTGGAGACAATATTTTCTCTTCTCTGACAGCATTTTATATTCCTCAAATGTTCACATTTTTAAAAAATGGCACTTGTAACAACTTTAAGTGCACAACTCAGTGGCATTGCTTATATTTACAATATTGTGTAATTGCTATGTATTTCCAAAACATTTTCATCACTCCAAACAGAAACTTAGCACCCATTAAGTAATAACTCCTCATCCTCCTTTCCCTCTGCCATTGATATCCTTTAATATACTCTGCCTCTGTGAATCTTCTATTTCATGTAAGGGAAATCATGCAATGTTTGTTTCTCCTATCTTTTTTTTTTATTACTTAGTTACCTTGGCTGTATCAGGTCTCAGCTGTGGCACAGGGATATCTCATTGCACTGCCTGGGCTCTTCACTGTAGTGGGGGGTGTCAGTTGCTCCTCCACAGGTGGGATCTTAGTTTCCAACAAGGGATTGAACCTGTGTTCCCTGTATTGCAAGGTGGATTCTTAACCAGTGAACCACCAAGGAAGTCCCCTATCCTTTTTTTTCTACATTGCAATTTAATCTTGATTTCTCACAAAATTTTTTTTTTTTTTTTTTTGTTACAATCTCTTTCTTGAGTCCAACCAACTCTTTTTTGGCATAATCTCTTTTTTCTATTCATGTTTTATTTTACATTTATGACATATTTTTAATATTTCCAAATAATATTTAAGGAGATTTTCATGCAAAGATGGGCTCGATAAAGGACAGAAATGGTATGGACCTAACAGAAGCAGCAGATATTAAGAAGAGGT
>NW_011484146.1:0-2998 GCF_000754665.1 Bison bison bison | reverse complement strand
ATGCATTCTTGTTTTTGTAATATATTAATAGTATTTGCTTCTGTAAGGATTTTAATATTTATACTAATATTTGCACATATTATTAACCATGTTTTTGTGTATTTACTTCTTATAAAATTAATTGAGATGAAGTGTTAACACTCTTCATTACCTAAACTATGTGATTATGTATCACTCCTAGTTCAAAAACGAAAATTGGAAAAACAAAGATAAAAATCAAAGGTGAATTGCTGCTTGAATGTGATCTAGTAAATTGCCATCTTTGAACACTGGTTTCCTTATTCCTGAAAAAGACATGAAATTACTAATGGACCAAAAAACAAACAAACAAACAACAACAACAAAAAAAACCTAAAAGCAAAATTATTTTTTATTCTACGGACTTAAACCTAGAAAATAAGTGGCTTCCCTGGTTGCTCAGATAATAAATAATTCACCTGTAATGTAGGGGACCCAGGTTCAATCCCTAGGTCAGGAAGATCCCCTGGAGGAGGAATTGGCTCCCCACTCCAATACTCTTGCCTGGAGAATCCCATGGACAGAGGAGCCTGGTGGGCTACAGTCCATTGGATCACAAGAGTCGGACATGACTGAGCAGCCACGCACACACAAACCTGGAAGACAACTTCTCAGTTAGTTCAGAGAAACTGCTCTGAAAAGGGAAGGGAGGAGACAGGATGTATATGCATTTTTGCAACAAAAACCGGGTAGTCAGACCATCAGAAGATTATTGGAAATTAAAACCAGAAAGCTCACATTAATGAATTTAGGGCTTTCTGTGCCTGGGAGAGGGAACAGTCTGGGCTCCTTGAAATCATCCCTTTGAGCTGCACCTTGACTACTTAGGGCCAGTGCCCTGCTCTTTTCTATACTGTGTTCCCTCGGGGTGCAGCTCTGTTCCAGAGTTCCTCAGGGCTCAGCAGCCTGAGCAGGAGGTGGAGGTGCAGGAGCCGTGCTGATGGCTTGGTGGCCTCAGCATCCTCTGTCGGCCGACATGACAGAGCACATTTTTCCTTCACGGAATAAAATGTTTTCAAAGTTATATTTAAACCACGAACATCTTGCTTTCTATCAGTTTCTGCTACTTTCTCTAAAGCAATCAATCAATGCACATTATTTGTGCCCTGATTTAAATTACAGTGTCACTCTGCCATCTAGTGGATATGCTATTTGTATCACTTGTTGCTGCTGCTGCTAAGTTGCTTAAGTCGCTTCAATCGTGTCCGACTCTATGCGACCACATAGACTGGGCTATGCAGCCCACCAGACTCCCCCGTCCATGGGATTCTCCAGGCAAGAACACCGGAGTGGGCTGCCATTTCCTTCTCCAATGCATGAAAATGAAAAGTGGAAGTGAAGTTGCTCGGTCATGTCTGACTCTTAGTGACCCCATGGACTGCAGTCTATGAGGCTCCTCCAGCCATGGGATTTTCCAGGCAAGAGTACTGGAGTGGGGTGCCATTGCATCACTTGTTAGGGAAAGACAAATTCATACTCTTTGCTACTAATTTGCAGAGGGAGTTTATGCTACTTGAGGCTCAGAAGGTAAAGGATCCGTCTAGAATGTGAGAGATTCTGGGTTCGATTCCTGGATTGGGAAGATACCCTGGGGAAGGGAATGGCAACCCACTCCAGTATTCTTGCCAGGAGAATTCCAGGCAGAGAGGAGCTTAGTGGGCTACAGTCCACAGGGTTGCAGAGAGTCAACCATGACTGAGCGATTTGCACTTTATACTCTTAGATCCTATGAAAAAATTCTACCAATTACTATGTAATTTTGCTGAGAATGAGACCACAAATAGATAATGTAGGGTCAAACTGGGAATGTTGGGGAAAATAAAACCAACATTTCCTTCCCATTGTGTCAAACTAGTATTTAAACTGTATATAAACTTAAGCGGAAAAAATAACCTCCTGTGTAATAAGAAATAATACTGGGGGGTGGGGGAGAAGCCAAGATGGTGGAGGAGTAGGACGGGGAGAACACTTTCTCCCCCACAAATTCATCAAAAGAGCATTTAAACGTCAAGTAAATTCCACAAAACAACTTCTGAATGCCGGCAGAGGACATCAGGCACCCAGAAAAGCAACCCAAGTCTTCGAAAGGAGGTAAGAAAAAAAATAAAAGACAAAAAAAGAGACAAAAGAGGGAGGGACGGAATTCCGTCCCGGGAAGGGAGTCTTAAAAAGAGAGAAGTTTCCAAACACCAGGAAACCTTCTCACTGCCGAATCTGTGCCAAGCTTTGGAAGCACAGAGGGCAACATAACAGGGAGAAAAAATAAATAAACAATTAAAACTTGCAGATTGCGAGCCCTACGGTAACTCCCTCAGCTGAGAAGCAGTGCAGATGCCTGCACACGCCATTAGCAAACGGGGGCTGGGAAGGGAGGCGCAGCGCGGGCTGCATTGCTTAGAATAAGAACCTGGCCTGAATACTCTGAGTGCTATCTGAGCAAAATAATTTGGGCTAGCAAACCAGACTGTGGGATATCTACCACGTGAAAAGCCAGCCCTAACCTAAGACACCGTCAGGCCCGCCCACAGAACAAAGGACTGAACAGAGATAGCCGGCTGCAGACCTTCCCCCTCTGGTGACAGGCAGCCAGAGCCGGAAGGGGGCAATCGCAGCCCCAGAGAGACATTATCTATAAAACTGTAAGCAGGCGTCTTTGCTAACTAAAACTTCTTGGGGGTTTGGATGGTCAACATCATCCTGAGAAGGTGCGCCGGTTGTACACCCAGATAACAGAGTAGCGGGGAGGCGATAAGTCGCAGCAATGGCGCTCGCCAAACACCTCATCACCTGAGCTGCTCGGACCTGTGAAGAGCACAAAACACAGGCCCAACCAAGTCTGCACCTCTGAGGACTACCCGAATGACTGAACCTGAGCAGCTTGAACCTGGGAGGTGCATGCAGCTCAAGGCCGGCCTCGGATGGTTCCCAGCGGAACAACCTAGAGCCCGAGCAGTGTGGGCAGGGAGGCTACACGCGCCGT
>NW_011484145.1:8984-10479 GCF_000754665.1 Bison bison bison | reverse complement strand
AGCTGGTGATGGACTGGGAGGCCTGGCATGCTGCAGTCCATGGGGTTGCAAAGAGTAGGACACGACTGAGTGACTGAACTGAAATGAACATGTACTTACACACCTGGAGGAGGGCATGGCAACTCACTCCAGTATTCTTGCCTGGAGAATCCCATAGACAGAGGAGCCTGGAGGGCTACAGTCCAGTGGGTTACAGAGAGTCAGACATGACTGAAGCAACTTAGCACGTGCACACACACACACACATAGTGATATGGTGGAGTGGGTAGGTAGCCTTTACCATCTCACAGTTCTTCAGTGGTTTTACTTATCTACCAAAGAGAATCTAATAGTTGTGAATGCCCAAACCGGTGAGGGTCAGTGTATAACACCTAACCCTACAAGACTGGTGTGATGATTAAATGAGATAATAATTGCCAAGCATTTAAGACAGAACCTGGCATCTAGAAAGAGACACAACCACCATCACCACAATCACCATCATCATCATTACTATCATTATAATCATCATTACTACCACTACTACTACACCATCATCACCATTTTGACTATTAATTATAGGATTTTAGTTAAGAAAGGAATGTGCCCTATGATAGAGTAAACTCAAAGGTAAACACAGTAATATATAGTTCTTGTATTTACAGGGGTGCCCCAGTAGTATATCAGCCTCAATATATTTTCCGCACGGATGACTCCAAAAGGTTTAGGTAAATGACCAATTTCAGTGAAAGTGAAAGTGAAGGTGAAGTCGCTCAGTTTTGTCCGACTGTTTGCGACCCCATGGACTGTAGTCTATCAGGCTCCTCCGTCCATGGGATTTTCCAGGCAAGAGTGCTAGAGTGGATTGCCATTTCCTTCTCCAGGGGATCTTCCTGACCCAGGAATCGAGCCTGGGTCTCCCGCATTGCAGGCAGACACTTTACCGTCTGAGCCATTTTTTTTTTTTTTTGGAAATATACCAGATATAACATGTAGCAGAAATGGTTATACATTCAAATGGATGTAAAAACTATGAATATCATGTACTAATAACTAGAAAGAATAGATAATAGGAGAGAGAATTAGTGTTTTAAACTATAATTTAAACTTATAATAATTTAATTAGATCAAAAGTTTAGAATGAGACTAAGACAAAAAGATTAAAAAAATTAGAGAGAAGTCTGCATTTAAGGAGGCCTGGCGTGCTGCGATTCATGGGGTCACAAAGAGTCGGACACAACTGAGCGACTGAACTGAACTGAAAATTAATTTGGGATAGAGAAGCCATTTGAGGAAGAGGTAGAGCTCTTAGATTGTCCACGAAGCTCAAATGAAGTCTGACAAAAGTGCTAAACCAGGTAACGGAAACTTGGGCAGCATGAAAAGAACTTTAGAATCCAACCTGATAAAAATAGTAATGCAATGTACTCCATTCAGGTCAGGGCACTCCTGGAGCATCAAACTGTGTTCTGGAGGCCACACCTTTGGAAGACATTGACCCATCCAGCAAGCCCTG
>NW_011484145.1:4541-5704 GCF_000754665.1 Bison bison bison | reverse complement strand
GGTTGGATGGCATCACTGACTCTATGTACATGAGTCTGAGCAAGCTCCAAGAGTTGGTGATGACAGGGAATCCTGGTGTGCTGCAGTCCATGGGGTCGCAAAGAGTCGGACACAACTGGGCGACTGAACTGAACTGAAAGTGTGCAACTCAATGGGTTTTAGTATATTCATAGACTTGTGCAACAATCACCACAATCAATTTCAGAACATTTTCATCACCCCCAAAGAAACCCATACTCAATAACACATACTCCCCATTCCCATCTCCCCCAGTCCCTGGCAACCATGAATTTCCTTTCACTGTCTGTGGATTTGCCTGTTCTGGGTATTGCATATAAATGCAGTCAAACAGTGTGGGCCTCTTGTGTTTACATTCTTTACTTAGTGTGATGTTTTCAAGTCTCATCCATGTTGTAACATTTATCATTCCTTTTTGTGACTGAATAGAATTCTATTATATGCATATATCACATTTGCTTATCCATTTATCACTTGATGGACATTTAGATTCTTTCAATTTTGTGGCTATTATAAATAATGCTGCCATGAACATTCATATACATGTTTCTGTATGGACATACATTTTCATTTCTCTTAGGAATACATTCAGGAGTGGTATTTCTAGGTCATATGATAATGCTTCTCTTAATTATATCTTGTTTTCCTCATACAGCCATAAATGATCTCAGTCCTTTTGTAAAGTCTCCCATAATTTAGTAATTCTATTGCTTTTTTATAAGAGAAAAATCAGTTAAGGTTATTTCATTCTGTTTTATCATCATAAAGGTCATCCATTCATGTCTAGTAACAGTTTAATGGAAAGTCCTGCAGAAACTCAAAATTAAATCCTATGTATTTATCTTCCTAAAAATAAATTCATCTTAGTTTAGAAAAAAACAGTATGTAAAAGAATGGGTAAATTCTCCATTGATTAGTAATACAAATGGACCAACTGGAATTAGTGATGTCATAAAAAACTTTTTATGTGCAACTTTTTTAGAAATATTCCAGAATACATACAATCACACAGAATAAAAGAAGAAACTTAATTAGAAAATAAGAGGAACATTTATAATTAACAAATTCATTAATTCTGCAAATATCTCTTAAAGGAAAGTTAAAGGTAACTAAACAGTCTTGCTCATAAATATTAAAATTATAAC
>NW_011484145.1:0-479 GCF_000754665.1 Bison bison bison | reverse complement strand
TTATAACTTTATGATGAATTTTTACTATCTAAAATAACCAAGCATGTCTCTATTCTCTGCAACACAAGAGATCCTGAAACAAAGTAAATGGTAGCAGAAGCCATGGAATTAACAACAGTGAAGGGAATGTGAGTACAGTGTTAAGTGAAGAGGGCTGAAATGGAAAGGTGTTTAAGAACAAATGAAGGGAAAGATGCCTGCAAAGGTGATTAAGATGTATTGCCTTGGAATGTAGGGAGAGAAATAAAGGAGCTATGGAAAAAGGAGGAAAAGAGGTTGCCAGGGAGAAACAGAGCTGAATTCAAAGGCCACAGGGCTTAAATGCAATAAGGACTCATCTTCCTGAACTGGCAATGAGGTCGTCCATAACCTTGGAAAAAGCAGAATCAAGAGAGTGATAGGGTGAAAGCCAGCTGGCAGAGGATTGAGAAGTGAATAGAGATGAGTATGTGAAGTAGTTTTGAGTATAAACTACCTTT
>NW_011484144.1:9209-10087 GCF_000754665.1 Bison bison bison | reverse complement strand
TATGGCTACGGAACAGTACCCTGAGATTTGGCTTTCTAATAAGGCTGTTTTAGGGGCATTTATTACTGGCTTGTTGATAGAGTTTTTTATGGTTTATTATGTGTTGAAGGATAAGGAGGTGGAGATTGTGTTTGAGTTTAATGGTCTAGGGGATTGGGTAATTTATGATACAGGAGATTCTGGGTTTTTTAGTGAGGAGGCCATAGGGATTGCGGCTTTATACAGTTATGGTACTTGGTTAGTTATTGTAACTGGGTGGTCTTTATTAATTGGTGTTGTGGTTATTATGGAGATTACTCGTGGAAATTAAATAGGATTATGCTAATGAGAATTGTGACTAGGAAGAAGAGGAAATATAGTTTGATTAGGCCTTTTTGGTTTGTGACCAGAGTGGATGCTTTTATTTGAATGAGTGAGGTGGTTTTTGGTAAAACAGTTTCTAGTCAGATTAGGTCTAGAAGGGAGAATGCTGATTTTTGGCTCATTGTTAAATTTATGTAGGGAGTTAGGCGATGTATAATTGTGGGAAAGTATCCTAGTAAGTTAGAGAATTTAAAGGCGTTTGAGGGGTGGTGGAATTTTAGGTTTTGGGTTATGTTGCTGATTTCTAGGGCTAAAATAAAGCCTAGGATTGTAACAGTTAGGGCTATTATTTTTAGGTAGTGGGGTATAGTTATTTGGGGAACTGTCATTGGGGGGATGTTGTTGGAAATAATGAACCCTGCGAAGAGGCTTCCGATTAGTAGGCGTTTGATAGAGTTGATTAGGAGAGGGTTATTTTCATTGATGGTAATTAAGGTAGGGAATCGGGGTTGTCCTAGAAGTGCGAAGAGAATAATTCAGGTGCTATAAATGGCTGTGAAAGATGGTGCTTCCCT
>NW_011484144.1:3942-5473 GCF_000754665.1 Bison bison bison | reverse complement strand
AATAAGCTAGGATCACTGGAGCTGCTCATCTTTTAAAATTTTGTCTTAAATGTAAACTTGTTGACATATTTTTGAAACTAATTTTTCTTTATCTTTTCTATTCTCTTGGGATTAAACATGGTGATTTACCACTAAGAACTTCAAGATGTATTACTAAATTTGAGAGAGAATGTAGCTCAGACTTTGCATGGAGATGCATTTTAAAAGCACAGTCACTCAACAGTAATTTATAATGTGATTCAAATTTTAAGCATTACCCATTTAAAAAAAAAACATTGAAAATAATTTCATAAAAAGTTGAACATTCTGAAAGTTCCATCCCCCTACTCAGTTTACTTGTACTTCACAATGGTGCAGAATTTCTAATGTAGAAATCTTCAATTATAGTCAGCACTTTTTGGCTTTTCTATTTTTCTTTACAAACCCTCAATTATTTTCTTTTGAAGATAGTCTTCATGTCTTTTCTCCTAAGCATTTCAATTATACTTCAGAAAATGAAGAGATAGGATAAACTGGATCAGAAATAATGCAAGTTTGGGGAAAAGTTTGGAAAGTGGGAACATCTCTAAATTAATTCTGTATCATGTCTTATAAAATACTTTGATGATTTTATGCCTTATTTTGGCCTTATCTACTGAATTATAACTTCATTGAAGACAGACTTTGAATCCTTTTGTAGCTTCCACCTTCATAGTCATGGAGAAAATGGCCAATTCTCTGGGTATAATAAAGAGTTGAGATCCTTCAAGGCCTTCCCATCCCTAATACTGGATATTTGGCAAACTAAGATTAAAGCTGGCCATGTATTTAGTAAATAAAGTGTTATTAGAACATAACCAAGTCCATTGATTTAGTATTGTGCATGATTGCTTTCCAGGGCAGAATTGATTAGTTGCCACAGAGATCATACGGCTGGCAAACCTAAACTATTTACTATCTGGCCCTTTAAGAAAAGTTTAACATCCCTTGCCTTAGAAATCAAAATCCAAATATCCCAGCTTGTTTAAAAAGGTTTTTGTCATCTTTGTCCAGTATCTAATCCTTACCATTTTGAGGATAATCTCTAATTTATGTGGTCTTTCTAATGAGAAGAACACAGCTCAGACCTGATTAAAGCTTCTTAGCTAAAAGATTGAATATGGAGCAAAATGCTGCAATGATTAGAGATGGTTAGAATTATTTCACAACAGTTATATTGGTAGTCTCCTGTACCTGAGGTTCTCAGGTGGTGCTAGTACTAAAGAACTTGCTTGACAATGCAGGAGACATAAGAGATTTAGGTTCAATCCCTGGGTCAGGAAGATCTCCTGGAGGAGCGCATGGCAACCCACTCCGGTATTCTTGCCTGGAGAATCCCATGGACAGAAGAACCTGGCGGGCTACAGTCCATAGGGTTGCAAAGAGTCAGAGATGACTGAGTAACTTAGAATGCATGCATACATCCTGTACCTAGTCTGTAGCATTCTGACCAAATTGGTCCTGTTAAAGAAATGCTCTCTAACTTCCTATTCTGTGATCTGGCAAAACATTT
>NW_011484144.1:0-443 GCF_000754665.1 Bison bison bison | reverse complement strand
ATTTGGCAAATGAGTTTGTTACTTTGAGTGCTTCTTTTTAATTCTTCCCATTCCATTATTTTGGGAATTTACCATACTTCTGTATTTTGTGTGCTGGTTCTCCTCTGTCTATTTATTCAATTTTATGGTTCCCAACTAAAATCTGCCATTGGATTGGATATTACCCCAGTGGGGAAGGGTACCTATGCAGTTTACTCTCAATGAAGTGCTAAGCTTTATATTGCTAATTGCCTTCTGAATATTCACAAATGGATGTCTTGTTATTCCTTCTAAGATAGCTATTCAAAATCATTTTTCTTTCCAAATTTAGTTCCCTTTTCTGATTTTCTCACTCTTCTACCTTTGCCATAGCCTTTAGATATATTTTTTAAAAATGAATTTTTTACCTTACACTCCACAGGCTCATTGCTACCCTCCTAGGCCATACCTTAAGCCAAAGTAGC
>NW_011484143.1:9705-10360 GCF_000754665.1 Bison bison bison | reverse complement strand
ATCTCATCCTCTGTCGTCCCCTTCTCCTCCTGCCCCCAATCCCTCCCAGCATCAGAGTCTTTTCCAATGAGTCAACTCTTCGCATTAGGTGGCCAAAGTACTGGAGTTTCAGCTTTAGCATCATTCCTTCCAAAGAACATCCAGGACTGATCTTTAGAATGGACTGGTTGGATCTCCTTGTAGTCCAAGGGACTCTCAAGAGTCTTCTCCAACACCACAGTTCAAAAGCATCAATTCTTCGGCACTCAGCTTTCTTCACAGTCCAACTCTCACATCCATAAATGACTACTGGCAAAAAACAACACTCTCCGACATACATCACAGCAGGATCCTCTCTGACCCACCTCCCAGAATATTGGACATAGCCTTGACTAGACGGACCTTTGTTGGCAAAGTAATGTCTCTGCTTTTCAATATGCTATCTCGGATTTTACTTCTATTTACATAATAATTCCAATCCTTCTGATCAATATTCCAGTGTCTATCTTTGGATCCCTTTTTGGAACCATTTGTAACACCTACACATTCACTCATGGGTTAAATTAGAATCTTTGTAAACATGTGCTAATTTTATGTCTATATGAACACCATGACTTGATCCTGTTTGAAAATAATACTTTTTAACTGTTTTGGAAATTGCAACAAGATGTCCAAT
>NW_011484143.1:4610-5601 GCF_000754665.1 Bison bison bison | reverse complement strand
GCTTTGTATTCTCCCTCTTCACTTTATGGTGGTGGTGAATAACTAAGAGTTTCTGATGCAGGAGAAATGTGCAGCATGTAAATCATTTTTTAATATTCTAGCAACTTAAACACTCCAAACCATAAATCCAAAATGAGAATGAAATGGAAATTGGCTTTTGATCACAAAGCTTCCGGTTAAAGATGCTGCTGGTTGCCTGTTATATTCCCCAGCTTTGACCTTCTTAACACAATCCTTATCTTGTTCATGATCTTTTCTGATTTGCCAGGTACTGTCAGAGTAAACTGACTCTTTTCCCCACCCAGGCCAACATGGTCTAAGCCAATCATGGCAGACTCATTCCCTGTGCCTCTGTTTCATTTTGGAAAGGGTACATGTTACACTCTGACCAGTGAGTTGAGAGGCATAGACTTTTAGTGGGAATGCTTCTCTGCAGAAATTCCTGAGTCTTGAAAAACGTACATGAACAGGGAAGAAAAAGTTCCCTTTTACTCTTTTGTGTGTTAGGGCATGGTGCCTGAAGATGCTGTAGCCATCAATCACCTGAAAGACAAGCAACAAGTGAATAAGGCTGAAGATGGCAGACTAGACTTAATATTTATGTGTGTCAATAACGTCCTCTTTTTTTTAAGTAGTTGAGTTGGAGTTTTCTTTTTCTTGCAGTTTATAACCTAACATATATCTACCTATACTTTGATCATAGACTTTTGTATGTTAGAGTTTCATTCATTGTTACTATTATTCAGCAATAATTTTTTTTTAAACATGTTTCCTTGTCTAGTTTCCCTTCACATAGGGCTTTCAAACCAGGAAATCTTAAGATTAACATCAGGTAAGAGGCTGTAAAAAGCAACAGATGACAGTAGGAGATGTGAAAGCTGACAGGACCAAAATACACAAAATGGACATGAGTTTGAGCAAACTCCAGGAGATGGTGAAGGACAGGGAAGCCTGGCATGCTGCAGTCCATGGGGTTGCAAAGAGTCGGACA
>NW_011484143.1:0-400 GCF_000754665.1 Bison bison bison | reverse complement strand
CTAGTCTCAGGTTATGTACCCACTTCATAAAGAGCCACAGTCTACCACTGAATTTATTGGAAATTAAAGAAGAAGCATAAGAATCTAATTACAGAAAGATTCAGAGACAGAATTCCTCTGGGCATCCAGTTACTAAGAACCTCCTAGGCTCCTCAGGGTCTGACCATCAGGATGAATGAAATCCCACCATTTCTCATTTTTTGATTACGTTCTGTTTATAACAGTTCAATCTGAAGAAAGAGTCTGATTGCCCAAGCTTGAGCACACATTCTCCTCAAAATATGTGTTGGGGATGGGTCTAAAGTGAACCTGATTGGCTTCACATTAAGACTCTCTCTACTGAGTGAGAAGTCATTTTCCAAAACAGACTTGGCAAGCTGTTATCAAAAAAGAGGGAAAC
>NW_011484142.1:8825-9941 GCF_000754665.1 Bison bison bison | reverse complement strand
CACTGAGATGTTATACAAAAGTCACGTGGGGACAGCAGTCCTGACTTTTATTAAAGTCAGGTGCTTCACTCAAATGTATACAGAGGTCTTAGGGGTGTTACATCATCTTCTGGCCAGGGGGGCCTGCTGACAATTTACGACCCTCTCCTTGTGACAGTGGTCAGTCAATCAGGACACTTATTTCTCCAGGGCTGATTATTCTCAAAACAGACGCCACCCAAGTAAAGTTACATTCCTACAGGGTGAGGGTGTAGTGGGTTTTAGTTAAGGAAAGAATTTACTTAGCCTAAGGTCTAACGTGATTAATATCAAAGGTTAATTCTATATATTCAAGAAAAGATGTCCTGTTCCTCATAGAGGACTGCAATGCAAAAGTAGGAAGTCAAGCATAACTGGAGTAACAGGCAAGTTTGGCCTTGGAGTACAAAATTAAGTGGGACAAAGGCTAACAGAGTTTTGCCAAGAGAATGCACTGGTTATAGCAAACACCCTCTTCCAACAACACAAGAGACACGTAGACATCACCAGATGGTCAATACTGAAATCAGATTGATTCTATTCTTTGCAGCCAAAATGGAGAAGCTCTATACAGTCAGCAAAAGCAAGACGGAGCTGACTGTGGCTCAGATCATGAACACCTTATTGCAAAATTCAGACTTAAATTGAAGAAAGTAGGGAAAACCACTAGACCACTAGGGTATGACCTAAATCAAATCCCTTAAAATTATACACTGAAAGTGACAAATAGATACAAGTGATTTGATCTGATAGACAGAGCGCCTGAAGAACTATGGACAGCAGTTGGTGACACTGTACAGAGGCAGTGATCAAGACCATCCCCAAGAAAAAGAAATGCAAAAAGGCAAAATGGTTGTCTGAGGAGGCCTTACAAATAGCTGAGAAACTAAAGGCAAAGGAGAAAAGGAAAGATATACCCATCTGAATGCAGAGTTCCAAAGAATAGCAAGGAGAGATAAGAAAGCCTTCCTCAGTGATCAATACCAAAAAATAAGGAAACAACAGAATTGGAAAGACTAGAGATCTCTTCAAGAAAATTAGAGATACTAAGGGAACATATCATGCAATAATGGGCACAATAAAGGATAGAAATGGTAT
>NW_011484142.1:3677-5015 GCF_000754665.1 Bison bison bison | reverse complement strand
GGTTCTATCCCTAGGTGGGGAAGATCCCTTGGAGAAGGAAATGGCAACCCACTCCAGTATTCTTGCCTGGTAAATCCCATGGACCGAGGAGCCTGGTGGGCTACAGTCCATGGGGTTGCAAAGAGTCAGATACAACTTAGCAACTAAACAGCAAATTTCCCTTAAAAACTGCACACAAGTCTTCTGCTTGCTTTTAATTATGGCATAGGTCATCCACCCCGAGGCCTGTGTGTCTCAGGCCTCAGCAAGGGGTGATGAGAGCCACTGCTGAGAAGGGGAAGACAAATGGCTGTGTGGTGCGATGTCAAGCCTGGAGACCTCAGACACTATGCCTCTGGGGCAGCTCTATCACAGGGTAATTTGGGAATCTTCCACTGATGTGCGTGTCAGGGAAGCCATCGCCACTCTTCTGTGATCCATGTCTTAATGGATAGATGGACACAGGAATGAGTGTGTGTGTGTGTGTACACAGAACACCCTTTCTGCCTCTGTCCTCTGAGACCAACTGAAGCAAGAAGAGAAGAGTAGCTGCTGCTGCTGCTAAGTCGCTTCAGTCGTGTCCGACTCTGTGTGACCCCATAGACGGCAGCCCACCAGCCTCCCCCGTCCCTGGGATTCTCCGGGCAAGAACACTGGAGTGGGTTGCCATTTCCTTCTCCAATGCTTGAAAGTGAAAAGTATGAGTATCCAAACTTTTGTCCCTAAAGATCAGTCTCCAGTAAAAAGAGCCAGGGCTGATTCCCTGAGTGGGGCAAGGAAAACACAAGATGAGCTCAGAATACCTTCTTTTGTGCCAAAATGTGAGAAGTTGTTCAAAGAATGACGACAAAACATCAAAAGGAGACGGAGTCAGCCTGACAGGGTTCCAGCTGGTGAAGTCTGAACCCACTGAGAACGAAAATACATAATGTTAAGAAAGGACTAAACTCCACTGAGAAAGATTTGTGAGTCTACATTTACATTAAATTTGAGAGAAGGGACAATATGGTCTTAAAGTATATACAGCTAGTGAATTTCATAGGAAAAGGGACTCCCAGACCACCAGTCACTATAAAAATCGCTGGGTGAGTGAAAGTTGGGCCAGAGGCAGGGCTTCTACCTAGTCCCTACTTAGATTATTTTCCCCACATTTTATTTGCTAGTCAGAGAGGCAAGAACAGTGAGCTCACTTTACCACCTTCACCAACGGTAATAGGCAGTCCTGCTGGTGGGGGGCAAGCTTCTGCCCTGAAGTATATGCAGCAGCGTGCCTGGTTCTTCCAGTGTCTTGTGGAAATTACACCAGCGATGCCAGGGATGAACTGGGAACCTCATCCCAGTAGACACTGGCCACCCCTG
>NW_011484142.1:0-508 GCF_000754665.1 Bison bison bison | reverse complement strand
ATATATATATATATATAATCTAGGAAGTGTCTGTACAAATGTAATTTTTCTGTAGGCGGAGCGGGGCTTGCCTTATTATTGAAATGTGGAAGGCTTTTATGGTCTCAGGAAAGAAGTCCTTTGTCAAATATGGACTATGAAAAAGTGTCACTGTATTGTACATGGACATACAATCTGTTTCTTCAACTCTATGCCTTGACTTTTCATTTTCTTAAAGACTTCTTCCAAGGAGCAAAAGTCTTTGTGTTTGATGAACTCTAATTTAGCCTTGATCTGTTTTCTTTTAATAGTTCTGTCCTTTTCATGACATTACTTGCTGACAAAGGTCCGTCTAGTCAAACCTATGGTTTTTCCAGTAGTCATGTATGGATGTGGACCATAAAGAAGGCTGAGTGCTGAAGAATTGATGCTTCTGAACTGTGGTGTTGGAGAAGACTCTTGAGTGTCCCTTGGACTGAAAGGAGATCAAACCACTCAATCCTAAAGCAAATCAGTCCTGAATATTCAT
>NW_011484141.1:4487-5007 GCF_000754665.1 Bison bison bison | reverse complement strand
CCAAAGAATAGCAAGGAGAGATAAAAAAGGCTTCCTCAGAGATCAATGCAAAGAAATAGAAGAAAAAAACAGAATTGGAAAGACTAGAGACCTCTTCAAGAAAATTTGAGATACCAAGGGAACATTTCATGCAAAGATAGGCTTGATAAAGGACAGAAATGGTATGGACCTAACGGAAGCAGAAGATATTAAGAAGAGGTGTCAAGAATACACAGAAGAACTGTTTCAAAAAGATCTTCACGACCCAGATAATCACGATGGTATGCTCACTCACCTAGAGCCAGAAATCCTGGAATGTGAAATCAAATAGACCTTAGGAAGGATCACTATGAACAAAGACAGTGGAAGCGATGGAATTATAGTTGAACTATTTCAAATCCTGGGAGATGATGCAGTGAATGTGCTTCACTCAATATGCCAGCCAATTTGGAAAACCCAGCAGTGGCCACAGGACTGGAAACGGTCAGGTTTTTTTGCCAATCACAAAGAAAGGCAATGCCAAAGAATGCTCAAACTACTG
>NW_011484141.1:0-573 GCF_000754665.1 Bison bison bison | reverse complement strand
CACAGGGCTTCTACCTCTCATGAAGGTGCAGGGCGTCCTCTTGAGGAGGTCTTGAAAGTCCAGGTGGGAAAGTGAGCTCAGCAGGCTTCCACGCTCCAAAGAGCTGGCATTGGAGAACGAGAATGAGAAGGAACCTCAACCCCTGGGTTTTGGCAGCAAAAAAATGTAGGGTAAGGGAGTTAGAGATAGTGAGGTTCGGAGAAAGAACGAGACCAATACTCTACAGAAACAGATCACCTTTAATGAGGCAAAAAGGGGCAGCAGTCAGACCAGTGAACTGCTGCACTAAGTCAAGAAGAGAGTGGTATATATGGAAAACATATGTATGCGGAGATACATTGTTTTGAGGGGGTCTGTTTTTCCTCAAGATTATTTTTGATTAGTTAACTTTCAAAAAGTGGGGCAAGGAATTCCTGAGACTGGCTGGAGACTGGGATCAGCTGGGAGCTGAATATAATCAATCTTAATGTTCATTCCTTTCTTCAGAGTAGAAAGTTCTTTATTCTGTATAGAATGGTGGGGAGTGCCTGGAGTGGAGTTTTAACTCCAGGCTATTTTGAGCCATGTAGCTTT
>NW_011484140.1:9910-11109 GCF_000754665.1 Bison bison bison | reverse complement strand
TTTTTGATGATCCAATGGATGCTGGCAATTTGATCTCTGGTTCCTCTGCCTTTTCTAAATCCAGCTTGAACATCTGGAATTTCATGGTTCACATATTGCTCCTTGGAGTCCAGCATATGAGAACAGGTTTTAGGTTTCATGGGGAAATAGAGAATTTGGTATTTTAAAGGAGGTGGAGTAAGGGAGGAGATGTTAGTGGCCAGAGACAGCATAGCCAGTCAGGAGAGTCACTCAGAAGAAATATAAGAAATAAGATGTTATACTTTTTGAGTAGGAAGAGGGGGAGGATGGGGGAAAAAAAGGCAGTGAAGCTGCTTTGAGAGACAAATATGTTACAATAAATATAATTATGAAGGGCCTCATATGAGGAGGGACAGAAAATTGGAATCTATCTCTATCCTGCCTGCTGTAAGAGGTGGTCATTTGGAAAATTAAGTCACAAAACTTCAGATAAAAAACAATCCTATGTCATATTAGCTCTGCCTCCTGCCTTCCCTATAGAAAGTGACTCCCTAGGAACCACTACCAGCCTCTGTGTGGGTGATAAGGCAAGCTTGCTTATGAGACCTCTGTGGGGCTGCAATATCATAATCTTCACTTGTTTTCTTAGCATGTTACATCAATTATGCATTTTTAATAGCTAGTGTTAAATTGAAAGGGCAACACGATTTTCTTTGGTTTACTCTGAAAACTGAATTGTCTTTGATCTTAGATTATTGATTGTCTTGATTCAACATGTTTTTCCTGTTGCAAAATGTTCATTTAATGTTGTAATTTTTTATGAACTCTGTCTCTCTCCCTCAGTGTCTCTCTGGTCAGAACAGCTTTGAACTGTTTTCAAAGTCACTTAATGGGATTTTTTTCAGCAATTTCTGTGTTATTTACAGAGTAGAGTTGCTATTAGGTAGATGGAAAACTTCAGCAGCAGAAACAATTTGTGCTCCCAAGTAGTAGACACCTTTTTTAGCAGTAAACTTATGGAAGAAAGCTATGGTGTGAAAAGTATCCTTTTGGTTTTGGGGTCCATTTTATAAAAATATCTTTGAAATATATTATCTAATGATGGCTGTTTACATTGAAAACTGTGGATCTAGATCCTGAGATTCAGCCAGCATTCTTTGATTCAGCCCAGGCAGTCACATTAAAAAGGAAACATGTATCCTATAATCAGAGGGCAGAATTGCCATCAACCAGATGAC
>NW_011484140.1:4048-5880 GCF_000754665.1 Bison bison bison | reverse complement strand
GAAGAGGGGACCTGAAACCTGGGGAACTCTAATGTTTAGGAAGATGGGAATTAATAATCTCAGTTATTCATGGTTTAGACACATTTCCTTGTAGAAGCCATGGGAGGCAGCAGTTTTACAGTGTACCTTGGTTTCTAGTGTCAGATTATTGGAAGTGAAGGGCAGCTAGTGGTTACTTTAATCAAAGGAAAATGGATTTATTTTAAAACTCAAGGCTATTTCTACCTCTACTGACTGACTACATAAGACCCCCCTCATTATTTTTCCTCTGAGCAAGTTTTTAATTATAACACTTCATATATTTTTTGCAATTTTTTGTTTCATGAGTAAGGTTTGTCTTTCTTTGTACCCTCACTGCCCTGCAGACTATAAACCCCATGCAGACTTAAGGATGTCTATTTCCTAATACCTAACACAATGCTTGCTATACATGCTCCTCAATAATAAAAGAGAACAGTATTCTTTCATTAACCAGAAGGGGTTCTAAGTGCCTATTAGTGGTGAGACACTGCCCAAGTTACTGAGGATACTTAGGTGCAGTTGAGTCTGGCTTGGAGGATCTCTAAGCCTAAAATGAGACTGAGATGGACAGGAACAAAACTATCCTTGCAACACGGTTATGTGGACATGATCAATGTCTGCCTTTCATGACATGACTTGACAAGTGGTTTCTAAGTGCAGACAAATTCCATTTAATAACACTTTGAGCATGATATACTTCATATCATATCATTATTATTTGAACCTCAAAGTGACTCTGCAAGATAGGTATTATTACCCCTATTTTATAGATGAGGAAACTAAGGTTTAGCCTGTCTAATCAGACAAGTTAGTCCTATTAAGGCAGGCAATTAAGTCAGTGGCTGCACTGGGATCTCCTTAAGCAGGGTTTCATTTCACTGTCCATGTTAGACTCCTCTATACTTAAACACTCCATTATTTTAAAATAAAATCATGTCCAGCATCATAAGAAATGGTGCTAAAGAGATAAAAGCATTATTCTCAGACTAATGACATTTCCCTGCTTCTCCTAGAGCTGCTGGGCAAGGTCAAGTATTAGAGCTGGTGGGAAAATAGAAATTCCACCTTGGCTACAAGGTACAACTAGGGACCTTGCTGATTGAATCTGTTCTATTGCTCTATAGCCTAGACAAGAACACTGAGAACATTTGTTCAGTTACATTTACAAAACCTTTGCTAGATGCACATATACAGAAAGTATTTTGTCTTTTGCAGTAATCAGGAGTCATGGCAGGGTAAGAGCCAATCTCGGAAGCTGCTCCAGCTGCTGGAATTGTTATTCCTATATCTACTTTTCTCTCTTTTATTTGTAAATTTATAGTTTCTTTTCTTTGCCCATTATATGCAATTTCCACCCCATATGGAGTCATCTCTGGAGAGTGATCTACATAAAGGCCAAACTACTTAAAAATATATGCACTTGCTGAAGGCCTTGAACACCAGGTCATATCATGAAATATTGTTCATAATCTTCATTATAACAATGGTAAAATATTATATGATACTAGTCCTTATTTCTATTTATATTCTAGTCAGGGAATTTAATAAGCGACTGTTTCTTATCTAATAGTAAAACCTCTAGTATTTCATTTAAGCAATATAAGATGAAGGTGAACTAGAGAGAAAAATTTAAATATCAATGCCCATCAAATTTTATGTAATACTTATAACCAAGGTATTTTTTCATCTCACTTGATTTTTAAAAATTTTTATTTATTTCAATTGGAGGAAAATTACTTTACAATATTGTGATGTTTTTACCGTACATCAGTATGAATCGGTCATAGGTATACATTTGTTCCCCCCATCCT
>NW_011484140.1:0-375 GCF_000754665.1 Bison bison bison | reverse complement strand
GAGGGAAAGGCAACAATCTTGAAAGGAGCCTAGAGCACTCTTTCTTCTTAACAAAGGCATGCCCTCAAGGGAAACTTCTTTAGCAGAGCCTAAATTACTTGAGTTTTACCGAAACTGGAGGAAAGAGAAATATCTAACTCCAGCCTCCTCAAGCCTTCCTGTTTCATCTAAGAAAAGAAGGAAAGCTGAGAAGCATTTGTAAAGGTCAGAGCCTGAAGGCACAAGCTGATGAAAAGACTAAGACTTTATCGCAGTGTTATAGAATATTTACCACCATACCAGTCAAGGGCTTTTAGATGAAAGAATGGCCAGGCTCAGACCCTGTTTCAGAAGCAGTCTCTAGGAGAACTGAAAGAAACAGTGGAGATGTAAACA
>NW_011484139.1:15206-16296 GCF_000754665.1 Bison bison bison | reverse complement strand
TCTCCCCTTCTATTGGCGATGAAATGATGTGGCTGGATGCCATGATCTTGATATTTTTAATATTGAACTTTAAGTCAGCTTTACACTCTCTTCTTTTATCCTCATCAAGAGGTTCTTTAGTTCTTCTTCACTTTCTGCCATTAGAGTGGTATCATCAGCTACATTCATATCCTTTGTGATATCTTCTATCAGAATGATGGAGAACTTTCAGAAAGTAAAAAGAACAAAATCCAGAGTTGATAAAGGAAATAAGTGACAGTCTTGACTAAAGAAAAAAAAAGTAATTTCTGTTTGGTGAATTACACCAGATATAAAAATTTAATAACAAAAAGAAAGCCAGTGCACTGAATGAAATAAATGACATCAAAAAATAAAAGTTAATATCTTACTATATCAAAATTTTCTACATATAAACAACAAAGGTAAATAATTAAACAGAAAATCATATTAATACTAGTAATATTGCTTTTGTATTATTTAATGTAAGTTTTTACAAACATTGCATAAATATAAACCCATTTAAGCCTCATAACACCTCTATAATGGTGGCACAAATACAACCTTCATTGTCCATATTTTAGAACTGAAGAATCACAGAGTAACTCACTCAGTTCAAAAAAAAAAAGAGGAAAAATAACCTTAAAAAATGAATCCATGATTTAAACCTACCTAGATAGTTCTAGATTCATGCTCTAAAGAAGAAATCTACTGAGCTAGAATCACAAATGATCAACTAATTACATAACTTTTCTTTATGAAAGAAACAATATAATTTAAATAAAAATAAAGATTAGGTATGAATTAATATGATGGGAGAATTAAATCTTGAGCGTAAAAAAATGGGCATGGATAGGGGAAGTAATAGTTACAGTGCATGTAGAGAACATATTTTTTAAAAAGAGATCATAATTTGAACAATGAGAATTAAAGATATCAATTAAATCCAGATTACCAAACAGGTGAATTGTGGAATATTCTGTGAAATCATGGGAAACTATATGAAAACAGTATAATAACTTGAATGGAGGGAGGGAGTGATAACTTAAAATGATAGATTGAAGAAAATATTAATGGTTAGCTATGAATAGAA
>NW_011484139.1:10299-12380 GCF_000754665.1 Bison bison bison | reverse complement strand
CTCCCATGGACGGAGGAGCCTGGTAGGCTGCAGTCCATGGGGTCGCTAGGGGTTGGACACAACTGAGCAACTTCACTTTCACTTTTCATTTTCATGCATTGGAGAAAGAAATGGAAACCCACTCCAGTGTTTTTGCCCGGAGAATCCCAAGGATGGGGGCTGCCGTCTATGGGGTCACACAGAGTTGGACACGATTGAAGCAACTTAGCAGCAGCAGCAAGGAGCAAGTGGTTTTATTTATTTTTAATTTCAAGGTGACAGTCACCATTCACAGTGATTTTGGAGTCCAAGAAAAGAAAATATATCACTGCTTTCACATAACCCCATCCCTTTACCATAAAGGGATGGTATCCTGATGCTGGGAAAGATTGAAGGCAGGAGGAGAAGTGGACAACAGAGGATGAGATGGTTGAATGGCATCACTGACTCAATGGACATGAGTTTGAGCAAGCTCCAGGAAATGGTGATGGACAGGGAAGTCTGGCATGCTGCAATCCCTGGGGTCACAAAGAGTCAGACACGACTGAGCAATGGAACTGAACTGATGGGACTGGATGCCATGACCTTTGTTTTTTGAATGTTGAGTTTCAAGCTAGCTTTTTCACTCTCCTCTTTCACCCTCATCAAGCATCTCTTTGATTCCATTTCACTTTCTGTCATTAGAGTGGTGTCATTTGCATAACTAAGGTTATCAATGTTTTCCCCAGTAATCTTGATTTCAGCTTGTGATTCATACAACCCAGCATTTTGCATGATGTACTCTGCATATAAGTTAAATAATTAGGGTGACAGTATATAGCCTTGTTGTACTCCTAATCCCAATTTGGAACCAGTCTGTTGTTCCATATAAGGTTCTTCTTGACCTGCATACAGATTTCTCAGGAGACAGGTAAGGTGGTATGGTACTCCCATTTCTTGAAGAATTTTCCACAGTTTGTTGTGATCCACCCACTCAAAGGCTTTAGCTTTGTCAGTAAAGCAGAAGTAGATGAAGCAAGGAAATTCCTTTCTTCCTACATGATCCAATGAATGTTGGAAATTTCACCTCTATTTCTTCTGCCTCCTTGAAACTCAGCTTGTACATCTGAAGTTCTCAGTTCATGTACTGGTGAAACTTACTTTGAAGGATTTTGTGTATAACCCTGCTCTCTTAGGAAATGAGGGCGCTTGTACAGTAGTCTAATATTCTTTTGTGTTGCCCTTTTTTGGAATTGGAATAAAAACTGATCTTTTCCAATCCTGTGTACACTGTTGAACTTTCCAAATTTGCTGACATTATGAATGCAGCACTTAAACAGTATCATCTTTTAGGATTTGCAATAGTTTATCTGGAATTCCATCACCACACTAGCTTAGTTCCTAGTGAACTTACAGATGTTCAAGCTGGTTTTAGAAAAGGCAGAGGAACCAGAGATCAAATTGTCAACATCCACTGGGTCATCAAAAAAGCAAGAGAGTTCCAGAAAAACATCTATTTCTGCTTTGTTGACTATGCCAAAGCCTTTGACTGTGTGGATCACAATAAACTGTCGGAAATCCTTCAAGAGATGGGAATACCAGACCACCTGACCTGCCTCTTTAGAAACCTATATGCAAGTCAGGAAGCAACAGTTAGAAATGGACATGGAACAACAGACTGGTTTCAAATAGGAAAAGGAGTACATCAAGGCTGTATATTGTCACCTTGCTTATTTAACTTATATGCAGAGTACATCATGAGAAATAGTGGGCTGGAAGAAGCACAAGCTGGAATCAAGATTGCTGGGAGAAATATCAATAACCTCAGATATGCTGATGACACCAACCTATGGCAGAAAGTAAAGAGGAACTAAAGAGCCTCTTGATGAAAGGGAAAGAGAAGAATGAAAAGTTGGCTTAAAAGCTCAACATTCAGAAAACGAAGATCATGGCATCTGGTCCCATCATTTCATGGGAAGCAGATGGGGAAACAGTGGAAACAGTGTCAGACTGTATTTTTTTTAGGCTCCCAAATCACCGCAGATGGTGATTGCAGCCATGAAATTAAAAGACGCTTACTCCTTGGAAGAAAAGTTATGACCAACCTAGATAGCATATTCAAA
>NW_011484139.1:9406-10199 GCF_000754665.1 Bison bison bison | reverse complement strand
GATGGTATTACCAACTTGATGGACATGAGTTTAAGTGAACTCCAGGAGATGATGATGGACAGGGAGGCCTGGCGTGCTGTGATTCATGGGGTCGCAAAAAGCTGGACATGACTGAGCGGCTGAACTGAACTGAACCGAATGCTTCATAAGGCCCACTTGACCTCACATTCCAGGATGCCAGATTCTGGGTAAGTGACAACATTATGGCAATTATCTTGGTCATTAAGACTTTTTTTGTGGAGTTCTGTATATTCTTGCCACTTATCCTTATCTTCTGCGTCTGTTAGGTCCTTAGCATTTCTGTCCTTTATCGTGGTCAACCTTGCATGACATATTTCCTTGATATTTCCAATTTTCTTGAAGAGATCTGTAGTCTTTCCCATTCTATTGTTTTCCTCTATTTCTTTGCATTTTCAACTTAAGAAGGCCTTATTGCTCCTTGCTATTCTCTGGAACTCTGCATTCAGTTGGATATATCTTTCTCTTTCTCCCTGCCTTTTGCTTCTCTTCCTTCCTCAGCCTTCCTCGGTTATTTTTAAAACCTCCTCAGACAACCACTTTGCCTTCTTGCATTTCTATTTCTTCCAGATGATTTTGGTCACTGTCTCCTGTACAATGTTATGAAGCCCCATCCATAGTTCTCCAGGCATTCTGCCTACCAGATCTAATCCCTTGAATCTATTCATCACCTCCACTGTATAAGGGATTTGATACCTGAGTGGCCTAGTGATTTTCCCTACTTTTACTTTAGCCTAAATTTTGCAATAAGGAGTGCATGATCTGAGCCACAGTT
>NW_011484139.1:6485-7831 GCF_000754665.1 Bison bison bison | reverse complement strand
ATTATAGGTAATGACAGAATGATCTCAGAATATCAGCAAATTTGGAAAACTCAGCAGTGTCCACAGGACTGTAAAAAGTCAGTTTTCCTTAAAATTCCCCAAAAAAGGCAATGCCAAAGAATGTTCAGACCACCCTAAAATTGCACACATTTCACATGCTGCCCAGGTTATGCTCAAAATCCTTCTAAATAGGTTTCATCAGTAGATGAACTGAGAACTTCCAGATGTACAAGCTGGGTTTTGAAGAGGCAGAGGAACCAGATATCAAATTGCCAACATTCACTGCATCACAGAGAAGGCAAGGCAAGTTCCAGAAAAACATCTACTTCTGCTTCATTAACTGATCAATTAGTCAAAGCTAAAGCCTTTGACTTTGTGGATCACAACAAACTATGGAGAATTCTTAAAGAGATAGGAATACGATACCATATGTAGAATACATCAAGCAAAATGCTGGGCTGGATGAAGCAAAGCTGGAATCAAGAGTGCTGGGAGAAATATCAATAACCTTAGACATGCAAATGACACCACCCTTATGGCAGAAAGTGAAGAACTGAAGAACCTTTTGATGAAAGCGAAAGAGGAGAGTGAAAAAGCTGGCTTAAACTCAACATTCAAAAAATGAAGATCATGGCATCTGCTCCCATCACTTCATGCCAACTAGGTGGGGACACAATGAAAACAGTGGTGGACATTGTTTCTTGGGCTCCAAAATAACTGCAGATTGTGACTGCAGCCATGAAGTTAAAAGATGCTTGCACCTTGGAAGAAAAGCTATGACCAATCTAGCATATTACAAAGCAGAGACATTACTTTGTCAACAAAAGTCCTTCTAGTCAAAGCTATGGTTTTTCTGGTAGTCATGTATGGATGTGAGCGAAAGTGAAAGTCACTCAGTCATGTCCGACTCTCTGCAGCCCCATGGACTACACAGTCCAAGGAATTTTCCAGACCAGAATACTGGAGTGAGTAGCCGTTCCCTTCTCCAGGGGATCTCCCCAACCTAGGGATTGAACCCAGGTCTCCCGCGTTGCAGATGAATTCTTTACCCACTGAACTATCAGGGAAGCCCCAGTATGGATGGATGTGAGAGTTGGACCACAAAGAAAATCGAACACTAAGAATTGATGCTTTTGAACTGTGGTGTTGGAGAAGACTCTTTAGAGTCCCTTGGACTGCAAGGAGATCAAACCAGTCAATCCTAAAGAAAATCAGTCTTGAATATTCATTGGAAGGATTGACACTGAAGCTGAAACTCCAATACTTTGGCCACCTGTTTTGAAGAAATGACTCATTGGAAAAGACCCTGATGCTGGAAAAGATTAAATGCAGGAGGAGAAGGGGAG
>NW_011484139.1:4392-6385 GCF_000754665.1 Bison bison bison | reverse complement strand
AGATGGTTGGATGGCATCACTGACTCAATGGACATAAGTTTGAGCAAGCTCCAGGAATTGGTGAAGGACAGGGAAGCCAAGCATGCTGCACTCCATGGGGTTGCAGAGAGTCGGACATGACTGAGTTACTGAACTGAGATGATGTACTCATTGGTATTTTTGTTAGCCTATTCTATCAGTTACTGAGAGGCTGAGATAAGTACGTTAAAAATATCCTACTGTGAATGATAGTGTTTTTTTTATTATTATTCAGTTTAGTTCTATTAATATATATATGATGAAGTGATTTTATTAGATGCATAAAATTGAAAATAATTTTATTACAGTGGCTTGACAGTAGGACATTGCTCATTAATCTTCAGTGTAACTTCACTGTCTTAGGCTAATTTGTGTCCGCATAGTATATCTTTTTCTTTTAAATCTTTAAATATTTCTGTGTCCTTATATTTATGATGAGTCTCTTGATACTGTATAACTATTAGATTTTTTATTTATCCGTTTTTAAAATTATTAATGATAGTTTATTATAGTAATATATTCTTAATAAACTTTTGAAATAATTATCTCATTCTAAGTCATCTTTTCTTATAGATGCCTTATGATTTTCCATAGAATATGTTTGTGTTGTATTTATATACTTTTACATATATAACATATATATTATATATTTTCTTATATGAGTGAATGTAAAAAACAATGTTTGGAGATCCTCAGCTATGCACAATAAGAGCTGTGATCTAGAATATCAAATAAAGCTATGTGGAATCCGTGTATTTAAAGATAGTAATATTCAATTACATTTATTGAATGTATATGATTATATTATATACATGATTATAGTCAATTCATAAATTAATGTGTTTTTACTTTATATGTTACTCATATGTAATATATACATATATGTGAATATGTAGTTAATTTTGACTAGCAAACATAAGTCTGATGCTATCTTCTCAGCTGGGAAAAGTATGGTATGATATTCATTATTTTTGGTTAGTGCTGAGTGGTGATTTTTCCCATCTTTTAAGATTTCATAGGTATAACTCTTTCTCCATCCTTGGATCAGAGGAATGAAAATTAGTTGTTTTATTTGCTTTATCAAAACTATCTAGATAAGTCAATGGAAATTTAGATAGGAACAAGACATTTTTCTGTGGTAGCTTTGTTGTTCCTTCAAAAGTGAAGCTTACTGTGTAGTTTAAAAAGATCAGTGAAATGCTGTGAAGCATCAGAAAGGATGTTGAAAAGCAAAATGGAAACATGACCCTTAATACTATAAAACCATGATATGGTCACATTTATTTGACCCTTTCAGTCACTGCCCCCTAAGAAAAGACACAATGAAGCTGAGGAAAATCTAGAGGAAATGTAAAGTAATCAAGGGTCAATGTGTATTATGGGGAGAGTAGGGTGCCACAAGAAGAGAGTTTTAAAGAAAAGAATGTGTTCTACTAGTTTGAAGGGGGCTAGCAATAGCAGAGATAGTAAGCTATTGTGGACTTGAAAAAGGAAGATATTTGATATTTATTTCATAATTATATCTTTGCACTTAATAACTAATTTGAGTCTTTGATATACACCTGAAGCTACTTTTAAGATAAACTGCCTTAAAGTTCCTTTGCCACATCTAACTGAAGATGATGTCTTTATATTTATGTTATTCATAAAAAGTTAATGTCATATCAGAAGAGCATTTGGGGCTATTACTTTCTAAGTGTATAACTCATCAGGAGAACAGTGTGTGGTACAGGTACTATACTAACTACAGTATTTAGTCCTGCCCAATTAGGTCATGAGAATGTAGGGAAACTGTAAGGTTTTATTACAATGGTTTAAAAGGTAGTTTATTTTTAAGATTTGAAAATCTCTTTTTTTTTTATTTTTAAACTTTACATAATTGTATTAGTTTTGCCAAATATCAAAATGAATCCATCACAGGTATACATGTGCTCCCCATCCTGAACCCTCCTCCCTCTTCCCTCCCCATACCCTG
>NW_011484139.1:0-554 GCF_000754665.1 Bison bison bison | reverse complement strand
GAATTTTCCACAGTTAATTGCGATCCACACAGTCAAAGGCTTTGGCATAGTCAATAAAGCAGAAATAGATGTTTTCAAGAACTCTCTTGCTTTTTCAATGATACAGCCAATGTTGGCAATTGATTTATGGTTCCCCTGCCTTTTCTAAAACCAGCTTGAATATCTGGAAGTTCACGATACACATATTACTGAAGCCTGGCTTGGAGAATTTGAGCATTACATTCCTAGCGTGTGAGATGAGTGCAATTGTGCAGTAGTTTGAGCATTCTTTGGCATTGCCTTTCTTTGGGATTGGAATGAAAACTGACCTTTTCCAGTCCTGTGGCCACTTCTGAGTTTTCCAAATTTGCTGACATTTTGAATGCAGCATATTATTGATGATAATATCAATAATATTAATAATAATGCAAATTTATATAGCACTGGCTAAAAGACCTACAAGACTTTTTAGAACTAACACCCAAAAAATATGTCCTTTTCATTATAGGGGACTGGAATGCAAAAGTAGGAAGTCAAGAAACACCTGGAGTCTCCTGCAAATTTGACCTTGGAAT
>NW_011484138.1:9085-10273 GCF_000754665.1 Bison bison bison | reverse complement strand
GAGATATAGCTGGTAGGCTGCAGTCCATGGGATCGCTAAAGAGTCGGACGACTGAGTGACTTCACTTTCACTTTTCACTTTCATGCATTGGAGAAGGAAATGGCAACCCACTCCAGTGTTCTTGCCTGGGGAATCCCAGGGACGGGGGAGCCTGGTGGGCTGCCATCTATGGGGTTGCACAGAGTTGGACACGACTGAAGCGACTTAGCAGCAGCGGGAGCAGAGTTTCAAACTTTGTAGTTAGTCTTAATAACTTTAATTTACAAGAGTTACTTTGTATTAACTCCTCTAAATTTGTTGCTTTTCTTACCAACTGTGATGGTCATTCTTGGTTGCTTGTACTTTGTATCAATTTAGAAATCAGCTTGTCATTTTCGCCAAAAGAAAAGTTTAAGGGTACTTTCACTGGGATTACATTTAAAAATTTGAGAGGAGACAAAGAAATTTGAGGATGATTGACATTGACAATGTTGAGTTTTCCAAATCATTGACATAATACATCCTTCCATTCAGTTAGATCTTGAATTTTTCTCAGAGATTTTGCCCATCTTCTACTAGGATTTCTCCTAGGTATTTTATTTTTGATGTCATGAGTATTTTTGTGGAAGTGTCCTGGCAATGAATTCTCTTTGAGTTGTTTTCATCTTTTAATTTTTAAAATTTTGATGTCATTTGAGACATTAAAATGTTGGGAAAGTTATATAAAAATTCCTTTATGACCTTTACCTGGGTTTCTAAATGTTAGTATCAATATTTCCCTTTAATCTCTGTGTGTGTGTGAGTGTCTTTCCTTCTCGATTCCCCTCCTGCCCCATTTCTTCCTGAATATGTCAAATCTTTCTGAATTGAGTTGAAGCCATGATGTTCCTTTACCCTTAGGACACTTCTGGGAATTTCCTTACAGAACCAGAGTTCAGTCAAGTCTTTAAATGACTTCAGCCCCAGGTGACATCTAATTGCAGCACTGAAAGACCCCACTGGAAGACTGCCAAACTGAGTCTTCTTCTGATTAATGACCCAAAGTCATAAGCAAAATGAAGTATATATTCTTTTTCTTCAGCTAAAAGTTTTTCCTTTTCATGTTCATCAAATTGCTAACATCTGTTGAATCACAGAAAAAGCAAGAGAGTTCCAGAAAAACATCTACTTCTGCTTTATTGACCATGCCAAACCTTTGACTGTGTGGAT
>NW_011484138.1:4369-6300 GCF_000754665.1 Bison bison bison | reverse complement strand
AAATAGAGGAAAACAACAGAATTGGAAAGACTAGAGATCTCTTCAAGAAAATTAGAGATACCAAGGGAACATTTTATGCAAAGACGGGGTCAATAAAGGATAGAAATGGTATGGACCTAACAGAAACAGAAGATATTAAGAAGAGGTGGCAAGAATACATAGAACTGTACAAAAAAGATCTTCACAACCTGGATAATGATGATGGTGTGATCACTCACACTCACCTAGAGCCAGACACCCTGGAATGTGAAGTCAAATGGGCATTAGGAAGCATCACTACTAACAAAGCTGGTGGAGGTGATGGAATTCCAGTTGAGCTCTTTCAAATCTGAAAGATGATGCTGTGAAAGTGCTGCATGCAATATGTCAGCAAATTTGGAAAACTCAGCAGTGGCCACAGGACTGGAAAAGCTCACTTTTCATTCCAATCCCAAAGAATGCTCAAACTACCGCACAATTGTACTCATCTCACATGCTAGGAAAGTAATGCTCAAAATTCTCCAAGCCAGGCTTCAGCAATATGTGATCCATGAACTTCCAGATGTTCAAGCTGGCTTTAGAAAAGGCAGAGGAACCAGAGATCAAATTGCCAACATCTGCTGGATCATCAAAAAAGCAAGAGAGTTCCAGAAAAACATTTATTTCTGCTTTATTGACTATGCCAAAGCCTTTGACTGTGTGGATCACAATAAACTCTGGAAAATTCTGAAAGAGATGGGAATACCAGACCACCTGATCTGCCTCTTGAGAAACCTGTATGCATGTCATAAAGCAACAGTTAGAACGGGACATGGAACAACAGACTGGTTCCAAATAGGAAAAGGAGTACATCAAGGCTGTATATTGTCATCCTGCTTATTTAACATATATGCAGAGTACATCATGAGAAACACTGGGTTGGATGAAGCACAAGCTGGAATCAAGATTGCTGGGAGAAATATCAATAACCTCAGATATGCAGATGACACCACCCTTATGGAGGAAAGTGAAGAAGAACTGAAAAGCCTCTTGATGAAGGTGAAAGAGGAGAGTGAAGAAGTTGGCTTAAAGCTCAACATTCAGAAAATGACGATCATGGCATCTGGCGCCATCACTTTGTGGGAAATAGATGGGGAAACAGTGGAAGAAGTGGCTGACTTTATTTTTTTGGGCTCCAAAATCACTGCAGATGGTGACTGCAGCCAAGAACTTAAAAGACGCTTACTCCTTGGAAGGAAAGTTATGACCAACCTAGACAGCATATTAAAAAGCAGAGACAATACTTTGTCAACAAAGTTCCATCTAGTCAGAAGCTATGGTTTTTCCAGTAGTCATGTATGGATATGACAGTTGGACTATAAAGAAAGCTGAGCACCAAAGAATTGATGCTTTGAACTGTGGTGTTGGAGAAGACTCTCAAGAGTCCCTTGGACTACAAGGAGATCCAACTAGTCCATCTTAGAAGAGATCAGTCCTGGGTGTTCATTGGAAGGACTGATGAAGCTGAAACTCCCAGTACTTTGGCTACCTGATGTGAAGAACTCTATCATGTGAAAAGGCCCTGATGCTGGGAAAGAGTGATGGCAGGAGGAAAAGGGGAGGATAGAGGATGAGATGGTTGGATGGTATCATCGACTGGATGGACATGGGTTTGGGTGGACTCCGGGAGTTGGTGATGGACAAGGAGGCCTTGCGTGCTGTGGTTCATGGGGTTGCAAAGAGTCAGACATGACTGAGTGAATGAACTGAAGTGAACTGAATACAGCTTTCATATAAGCTCCATCAGGAGGGATTGGGGGCAGGAGAAGGGGATGACAGAGGATGAGATGGCTGGATGGCATCACCGACTCAATGGAGGTGAGTCTGAGTGAACTCCAGGAGTTGGTGATGGACAGAGAGGCCTGGCCTGCTGCAATTCATGGGGTCTCAAAGAGTCGGACACGACTGAGTGA
>NW_011484138.1:0-945 GCF_000754665.1 Bison bison bison | reverse complement strand
TGCTCAGCTTTCTTTATAGTCTTATAAACAAACATCACTTACTCTTTCTTAAATATTTTTGTAAATATTTCCCCCATTTTTTGCATATATGTTTAAGGTTATATATGTGAATGGGGGGGTTATGTTATCAAATCTATAATGGTTTACTTTTTTGACTTCTGCCTTTAATGAAATGTTTCATGTGTTCTTATCTGGTGATGATATTATACAATCACACATAGTAAAATAAATTCAGATAAATAAATGAATTCAAAATTAGGTTTTGAATATTCTTTAGTGGAACTGTAAAATTATTTGCAGAAATTTCTGTAAAACTGTAAAACTGTAAAAACTGTAAAACTGTAAAAACTGTAAAACTGTAAAATTATTTGCAGAAATATACTGCAAAATTAGGTTTTGAATTCATTTATTTATCTGAATTTATTTTACTATGTGTGATTGTATAATATCATCACCAGATAAGAACACATGTATACCTGTGGCAGATTCATTTTGATATTTGGCAAAACTAATACAATTATGTAAAGTTTAAAAATAAAATAAAATTAAAAAAAAGAATTATATTTTAGATATATGATAGCTTCATCACAAAATAAAAACACATTGCTTCATGATTTCATGGATATGATGTCAAAAGTACAGGCAACAAAGCAAAAATAGACAAGTGGGAATATATCAAACTAAAAATCTTCAAGCCAAAGGAAACATCAACAGAGTGAAAAAGCAAGCTAGCACAAATTATATAAGGTATTAATTTGCAAACAAATAAGGAACTCCTGCAACTCAAGGAAAAAAATCCAAAACTTAACAACTGAATTAAAAAGTAGGCCAAGGGCTTGAACAGACATTTCTCTAAAGAAGACATACAAATGGCTAGTGGGTGTATGAAAAATGCTTGACATTGTCAATCATCAGGGAAATGTAAATCAAAACCAGAAAGATATC
>NW_011484137.1:4043-6663 GCF_000754665.1 Bison bison bison | reverse complement strand
TCCAAGACCTGTCCATTCTCAGTGTAAGTAAAGTGACCACCAATTTAGCCATGTGCCTATTCAGGCTCCTTAATTTTCATAAGAATCTATCAATCCCAATTTCATCTCACTAGATTGTAAAGCATGTGCATCTGCATGAAACTGACATGGTTATGATTTCTGCATTCCAATTACTTCTCAGAGAATGACACTTTCATTCTATCAGCTAATTTTTATACATAACTTTGTGACAAGGTAGTATTTACAGAGAATTACTAGAGAAACATGCAGTCAAGATACTCAAGTGACTGAAATTTTCCTTTCTACCCAAACTACCCTCTGAATCTGTGGATAACCACAGCAGTCATTGTTGGAGTAATTCTTCTGTTTTCTACTCATTTGGACCTGAAAGTTTTGAGCAAGAATTTAAACCAATATCTTACAAACCCAAATTTGACTCCTCCATGTCTATAATGCAATCAAAGCAACAAACTTAAAAGTTATTAGATCTAGGAAAAGCCAACGTAGTTCAAAAGAAGGGAGGCACTCTGAAGAAACAGAATACAGGGATTCCTCTGAAAAAAAAAGTTTATTGTAAGATATAGAAAGTTTTAAAATTTTGGTGATAAGTTGTCAATATGATGAAAGGTGACTTCAATAAAACTCAAATAGTAATGAAGATAAAAATTATTCTTAGCCTAGGAATAGAAGATAAATAAAGATTTACAATAATGTGCTGGTAAATGTTTAATGACCAAGTTGGCTGGGGAAGGAGGCGAGCCTTGATTTGCAATGTATACCAGCTTCTGTGGTTTGGGGCCAATTCCAAGTTACCACATGATTTCAATAAACTTGGGAAATAATGTGCACAATCAGGTCTCATGAGCCAGTATGTCCTCATCCAGTACACCACTGAATCTGTCTCAAATGATCAGTTGATATCGCAGTTAAAGCTTAAGGTCAGAAGCCAGGAAGGACTCCTTCTTTGTTGTTGTTCAGTCACTAAATCACAGCTAACTCTCTGCAACCCCATGGATTGTAGCATGTCAGGTCTCCCTCTCCCTTTCCCAGAGTTCACCCAAGTTCATGTCCATTGAATCGGTGATGCCATCCAACCATCTCAACCTTCTTTTATCATTACTACTTATCATTGGATCAGAGTGTTTTGAACAATGATTCTCAAAACTAGCTTCTAGAAATTTCTTGAGAAGCTTTTTAAGAAAGAATGTCCAGGTTCCATTCTATGTAAATTATTCAGAATCTCGGGAGGAGAGTCTTGGTTGTTTCCTAAAGTCTCCAGATGATTTTAATGAATGGCAAAGACAGTGAATACCTAGGATGTGTAATGTAATTAAACAAGAAAGGGAACTTAAAGCTGTTGGAAAGGAGACAGAGTAACACTTATTTATCTAAGATATAAGTTTCTTCCTGAAAAACCCAAGATAAACAATAAAAAAAAGTCGTTAAAATTAACAGGAAACCTTGTTAAAATCCCTGGTCATAAAGTAAAGATATGAGAATTATAAGCATCTTAAATACTAGCAATAATCAATTAAAAAGTTTATTAGGAAAAATGCCACACTGCACATGTATGTGTATTATGTATATAATCAAGCCTAGGAATAAATATGCATGAACATTTAGGACTTATCTAGATAAAAGTCCAAAATATAAAAAGAAAACCACATAAATGAAAACAAATACTGTTATTTTGGACATACAGGCTAAATACTGAAAACTTATCAACTTGACTCCAACTAAGTTTTAGATTTAACATGATTCAAATAAAAATGTCAAAAAGCTTGTTTTCTGGAACATGATAAAAAGTTTATGGGGACAATCAGTGGGCAAAAATGGCTGAAACATTTCTTCAAAGAAGAATATGTAAGGAGAATTTGTGCTACTTGATAAGAAAATAATTAATGATGCTACAACAGTAACAAGGTCATACTACTACAAGAACAAGTGGAAAAAGTGAAAAGCTCATGAAAAGATCATCATGTAAATATAAGAACTTAATACACAATAAATTCAGTCATTCAGTCGTGTCCGACTTTGCAACCCCATGGACTTCAGCATGTCAGGCTTCCCTGTCCATCACCAACTCCCAGAGCCTACTCAAACCCATGTCCATCGTGTCAGTAACACCATCCAACCATCTCATCCTCTATCGTCCCCTTCTCCCACCTTCAATAATATACAATAAACATTAAAAATTAGTGAAAAAAGAAGACGTTCAATAAATGGAGCATAGAAAATAATTAACAATTTGGAAAAGATAAAGTTAGATTCCTATTTTACAATCAAACAATATAGGCAATTTCCAATTAACAGAAGACTTAAAATGTAAAAATAATAATAATAATAATAACCATTCAATTCACACACACACAAAAAAAACACAAATGAATTTTTACAGGCTCTTGATTTTGGAATGATATTCTGAGTATGTTAGAAAATTAAGTTTTGTATGCACCCTGGAGCATGTCATGAACATACTGCTAAGTTGGCAAGGTCTAGAAATTGACACAGAAATGACCACTTGAGAGATATAATGGGGTCATGATTTGATGAAGAACTTTAACTGAAACTATGCATCCCCAAAATGAGCCTATAGTCAGATGATGAACTGCATCAGAGT
>NW_011484137.1:0-1964 GCF_000754665.1 Bison bison bison | reverse complement strand
GAATCTTTGTTGGCAAAGTAATGTCTCTGCTTTTGAATATGCTATCTAGGTTGGTCATGACTTTCCTTCCAAGGACTAAGCGTCTTTTAAGATCATGGCTGCAATCACCATCTGCAGTGATTTAGAGCCCCAAAAAATAAAGTCTGACACTGTTTCCACTGTTTCCTGATTTATTTCCCATGAAGTGATGGGACTGGATGCCATGATCTTCATTTTCGGAATGTTGAGCTTTAAGCCAACTTTTTCACTCTCCACTTTCACTTTCCTCAAGAGGCTCTTTAGTTCCTCTTCACTTTCTGCCAAAAGGGTGGTGTCATCTGCATATCTGAGGTTATTGATATTTCTCCCGGCAATCTTGACTCGAGCTTGTGTTTCTTCCAGTCCAGCGTGTCTCATGATGTACTCTGCATATAAGTTAAGTAAGCAGGGTGACAATATACAGCCTTGACGTACTCCTTTTCCTATTTGGAACCAGTCTGTTGTTCCATGTCCAGTTCTAACTCTTGCTTTTTGAACTGCACACAGATTTCTCAAGAGGCAGGTCAGGTGGTCTGGTATTCCCATCTCTTCCAGAATCTTCCACAGCTTATTGTGATCCACATAGTCAAAGGCTTTGGCATAGTCAATAAAGCAGAAATAGATGTTTTTCTGGAACTCTCTTGCTTTTTCCATTATCCAGCAGATGTTGGCAATTTGATCTTTGGTTCCTCTGCCTTTTCTAAAATCAGCTTGAACATCTGAAAGTTCATGGTTCATGTATGGCTGAAGCCTGGCTTGGAGAATTTTGAGCATTACTTTACTAGCATGTGAGATTAGTGCAATTGTGCAGTAGTTTGAGCATTCTTTGGCATTGCCTTTCTTTGGGATTGGAATGAAAACTGACCTTTTCCAGTCCTGTGGCCACTGCTGTGTTTTCCAAATTTGCTGACATATTGAGTGCAGCACTTTCATAGCATCATCTTTCAGGATTTGGAATAGCTCAACTGGAATTCCATCACCTTCACTAGCTTTGTTCATAGTGATGCTTTCTAAGGCCCACTTGACTTCACATTCCAGGATGTCTGGCTCTAGGTGAGTGATCACACCATTGTGATTATCTAGGTCGTGAAGATCTTTTTTGTACAGTTCTTCTGTGTATTCTTGCCACCTCTTCTTAATATCTTCTGCTTCTGTTAGGTCCATAAAATTTCTGTCCTTTATCGAGCCCATCTTTGCATAAAATGTTCCTTTGGTATCTCTCATTTTCTTGAAAAGATCTCTAGTCTTTCCCATTCTGTTGTTTTCCTCTATTTCTTTGCATTGGTCACTGAAGAAGGCTTTCTTATCTCTTCTTGCTATTCTTTGGAACTCTGCATTCAGATGCTTATATTTTTCCTTTTCTCCTTTGCTTTTCCCTTCTCTTCTTTTCACAGCTATTTGTAAGGCCTGCCAGACAGCCATTTTGCTTGTTTGCATTTCTTTTCCATGGGGATGGTCTTGACCCCTGTCTGCTGTATAATGTCATGAACCTCATTCCATAGCTCATCAGGGACTCTATCTATCAGACCTAGAACCTTAAATCTATTTCTCACTTCCACTGTATAATCATAAGGGATTTTATTTAGGTCATACCTGAATGGTCTAGTGATTTTCCCTACTGTCTTCAATTTAAGTCTGAATTTGGCAATAAGGAGTTCATGATCTGAGCCACAGTCAGCTCCTGGTCTTGTTTTTGTTGACTGTATACAGCTTCTCATACTTTGGCTGCAAAGAATATAATCAATCTGATTTCGGTGATGACCATCTGGTGATGTCCATGTGTAGAGTCTTCTCTTGTGTTGTGAAAGAGGGTGTTTGCTATGACCAGTGCATTGTCTTGGCCAAACTCTATTAGTCTTTGTCCTGCCTCATTCCGTATTCCAAGGCCAAATTTGCCTGTTACTCCAGGTGTTTCTTGACTTCCTACTTTTGCATTCCAGTCCCCT
>NW_011484136.1:17674-18884 GCF_000754665.1 Bison bison bison | reverse complement strand
ATATGTTTACATTATTTTGGCTGTACAGGGTGAACAGTCTCACTCAGACATATTTCACAAGTGATATAGACATTATACAAATAGGTACAAAGATGTCAGGTTCATGTGCACACCCATCCACGCAGACATAAAACCGTGTAAAGCAACTTCTTTTGTGACGACATGTGTTACACATGGCAAAGGGCAGAGTCCACGAGGAGCTGTCCACCCAGCCTGCCCGTCTGTTTCAGTTATATTCATGTGATTCAGTAATTTCTGTAGGCAAGATGACTGCTTCACTGGCAAAAAAGCAGTGAATAATTATAAAAAGAGATGTTTTCAAATGCAAAAACCGTCATTATCCAGGAATCTAAGGAGCAAAGTGCTTGGATGCACTCCTGGCCTTGCGGCTACCAAGAATGAGAAGATGGCAGGGACCATTTATTGCTCTGAGGATCTTCGTCCACACAGGAGTCCAAGAGACTCAATGCCCGGTACCTCAAACACCATCAGTTGGCTACTTGAAGCACTTCTTGATTTTGCTGGGGAGGATTTTTTTCTTTATCAGGTTGAGGGTGCTCCGGAGGCTTGCTTTTGGATGAAGAGGTCCCTATGCTGTCTGACGTTTTATCACTTGAGTGGGAACCCTGGTCCACTTCACATAAATAAACGTCAATGAGTCCTTTGGTGCTCCTGATATGTACTATGATTGAGTCCTATCTGGGAGCTGGACCATCCAGTCTGATTTCTGCCGGCGCTTTAACTGCAATTACAGTCTGTTCATGGAAGGCTTGGATGCTGTGAATGTCTTGATACGTCACATATGCTAGTCTTTCATTTTCTTTGTCATCTGTTAAACAGTTGCTGAGCACAGTCCTTAATTAACTAATCTAGGGCGTCTTCCATTACTGATAAGTCAGACAGCTTCTCCTGCAGCTTCTTTTGTTGGGGCACTGCTCCAAAATTGCTAAGATCAGATCCGATCCTATCCATCGAACATGGTTCTTAGACTTCTTTTCAACCAGGTCAATTCCATCTAAGACGTTGGTGATGTCATACACCGTTTGTTTTTGTACTCCCAGTTTTGTTGCAAACTTGTTTAAGAATGCTCCCAGGAGCAGATCTGACAAGATCCATAAATTTTCGAGTTAAATAAACCAGTGATACATCAAAACGAGGTCTGTTCACTTTTAGTGCTTTTCTCATGGACGCATATTGTACATTACCTTCT
>NW_011484136.1:15292-17574 GCF_000754665.1 Bison bison bison | reverse complement strand
TTGATGGCAGCAGGCCCTCCACGTTGATGGGGTTGCGGTAGCGGCGGCACACTGCCTCCGCCAGGTCCACAAGCAGGCTCAGTGGCTTCCACGCTGGCCGCTGCTGACTCATGCTGCCCAGCCGGTCGCTCCTCGCCTCGCACCCCCAAGAGCTCTCCCGAGTTCTCCCGCCCTGCTTGGGTGCTGCTCCCCGCAACACAACACGCAGGGCCCTGGGGGATAAGGGAGCGGTGGGGGGATGGATCGGGCGCAACCCCGGGAGGTGGGACGCAGGTGGGCTAAAGAGCGCCGTGACCTGTGCACCTCAGGATGCCAGGCCCGCCATCTTCCCACATCTGTACTCTGCATATAAGTTAAATAAGCAGAAATAGAATATCACTACTGTGAGTAACTAGAATCAACTGTTTCCCTCAAGAGTTTCCCTCAAGAGTGTAGGTAACCCAAGTTTCAGCTGTCTTTTAATATGAACTTCAAAAATATACAGGGAATTCCATGGCAGTCTGGTGGTTAGGACTCCATGGTCCCACTGCAGGAGTAGATACGTTCATTGGTGTCATATTTTAGATCCCACCTAAAAGTGATATCATACGGTATTTGTCTTTCTCTTCTTGACTTGACTTAGTGTGATAATCTCTAGTTGCATCTGTGTTGCTGCAAAACTGGCATTTTTCTTCCTTTTTTATTACTGAGTAGTATTCCATTGTGTATCTTATATATGTGTGTGTATACCACATCTTCTTTATTTAAGAAGTATAACTGTGAGCCAAGAGCAAGAACCTGGTTTTATTGAGTTAATGACTAATTATTTTCTAAAATGTATCTCTTCACTTTGGATAGTGAGGTATTTTCTGTTAAAAACTTGCAGAAAACTTTAGGAAGAAGGAAGACCCTGGAGGAGAAGGCACAGCTGGTGGTCCCAAGATAAAGGGGAAAACGTCCGCAGTATTTCCTGCCTGGAGTTTGCGCTCCGGGAAGCATTGTTGTGAAAAGGCTTGTGGTAAAGGGCGGGATGATTTTCCAGTTACCTATCTCTGGTCTGGCCTGATATCTTGATTTGTTTAGGGCAACTCTAAATGGTCAGAAACAAAGAACCGTCTGACAAAATGCACAGCACTCTTCCTTTTGAATCCACACCCTGCCCAATTTAGTTTTGCCTGAAAGAGAAGTACTTCAAGTTCACACACCATTGATGAACCCTTCACCTGCCCTGAGAAGAAACACATTTTGTGCCTTTTAAATTCATCCTTTAAATTATAGCCTTGGGACTTTTCCAGGTTTTAGCACTGACAGACCTGTGTTCCTGGGAACCCCTTGGTCCTGGAGAAACCAATGCTGTTGGTCACTCCTGCTTCAATTGAAGGATGGTTAGGAGTAATTGTCCTGCCTGCTTCGCAGGGCTGTTTTAGGATGGTCTGGTCCATTTTTTCCTTAGCTGGGCTTAGAAATGTTTTATCACATTTTTTACTACAAGCCTCAGCAGGTTCTTTAATCTTGTTCAGGAGAACAGACCTGCTGTATTTCCAGGGGTGTGCCCATCAGAAAAGCCACACTTAACGTTTACTGGTTGGCAGCCAGTGGCGTTTGCATGCAACCCCTGAACAATATCCCAAGAGGAAGGGTAGGGTTCTGGTGATTCATACCTAAAACTTACAGCTAGATCCAAACCTCCTGTCTCCCACGCAACCTGTTTTTACTAACTCATTGTACTTTCAAACCCAAAGCGTACCATTGTTGAATCAAAGCTGGAAAAAAAAAAAAAAAGAGTTCAGTTGAATTCAATTCTGGAAAGAAAAAAATGGAAAACTAGGAAAGAAGGATATTTTCTGAACATCAGAAAGACTCTATTGTTCAAGGAACATCCTCTGTCATCTCTTAACATGGAGGTATTGACAAGTTCCTGACACTGTGAGGAAAAAGATGAGAATGTCTACCAGCACTGTTGTGATTGAATATGGTTCTGGAAGCTTTGAGGCCATTAATAAGAGTTACACCTCTTGGAAAGGAGGAGGAAGCAAATTCTTGTGGGAACCCTAACCCTAACCCATGGTGGCTGCATCCAGCTTTGGGTGGTGATGTGATTGGAAGAGGAAATTATGGTCACAGCTCAGCACATGGATGGATGTTAGTGCATATATTTACTTGGCATGCATTGAGAGTGACACTAACAGATTATAGAAAGGATACTAAAGTCTCCCTCATTCCAAGGATACCCCTTGGCACCGCCATGCTAAGAACATCAACCAAAAGTGTCTTACTTAAATGGCCAGATAGGTACTTCCCTG
>NW_011484136.1:12558-14105 GCF_000754665.1 Bison bison bison | reverse complement strand
ATGGGATTTTCCAGGCAGTAGTCCTGGAGTGGATTGCTATTTCCTTCTCCAGGGGATCTTCCCAACCCAGGGATCGAACCCGGGTCTCCTGCATTGTAGACAGATGCTTTACTGTCTGAGCCACCAGGGAAGCTTCCAAATACCACACCTGAAACTGAGGCAAACTCTGTTCCGATCTCACTGGATGTGCTGGAGCTGGTCCTTCTCATAGAGGTGAAGAGCGAAAGAGGACCCTGGCCTTCTGTGGGCAGGCTGATTCCCAAAGAGGAAGGGGAGAGGCAGGGTTCAGTATAGGAGAGCAGTTTCTTTTAAGTCGACCAATCAGATCAAGCTCTTCCCTTCCAACCTTGGAGGGGTGGGCGAGCTGCAGCAAGAATTAAGGAGTGTTAAGTCCATGGGTGGAGAAGGCAATGGCACCCCACTCCAGTACTCTTGCCTGGAAAATCCCATGGATGGAGGAGCCTGGTAGGCTGCAGTCCATGGGGTCGCGAAGAGTCGGACACAACTGAGTGACTTCACTTTCACTTTTCACTTTCATGCATTGGAGAAGGAAATGGCAACCCACTCCAGTGTTCTTGCCTGGAGGATCCCAGGGACGGGGAGCCTGGTGGGCTGCCGTCTATGAGGTCGCACGGAGTCGGACACGACTGAAACGACTTAGCAGCAGCAAGGAGGTGTTCATGATCTAGGAGTAATGTGATAGTTAACAAAATGGTGCTTTATTTGTTTGTGACCTTTTACTACAACCTAAAGATTCTTTTCCTCATCCTGTACACTGTTTTGTCCCAGCCACACCAGCTTTTCACCAATATTTCAGACTTTTAAAAAATTTTATTTATTTTTAATTGAAGGATAATCGCTTTACAGTATAGTGTTGGTTTCTACCAAACATCAACGTGACCGATATTTCAGTCTTTTAAGGACTAGCTGGGGGTGGGGGCTGCCTCCATGAATTACTCCCCTGTTCCTCTAGATTCTTCATCATCAAAATTGATCTTTATTCTCTCTTTCCAGTGGGGCTAATTGTACTTCTGTTTAGCATTTGTTCCTCTAAGCTGCCTATTTTGGTAGTGTTTCCCCTGCTGGAACTGCCAGTTGTTCCCTGAAAGTAGGGAAGGGATAATCATTGCGTTCCTTCTGGGTGCTTTCTAACTTCCCATTAATGAGTTTGTGATGACACTTTCTCTTCGGCAGGCTGCAATGAAATAAAAAGATTTTAAAATATTTCAAAATTAAAAATTTAAAAAGACAAAAAAAAGACAAAGTCCCTCTATCAGACCCCCTTATTATAAAGTGTTTTATTGCTTCTTGAAGGCCAAAATCGTGAGAACTGTGTCTCAGTAGCATCAAGTGCAATGAACACATTCACAGGGAGTTTCAGAAATTAAATCCTTACAATGAATTGAATCCAGAATAATAAGAAATCACCCATCAAAAAGTGTCAGCTGCTTAATTAAATATTTTTTTTAATTTTATTTTATTTTTAAACTTTACAATATTGTATTAGTTTTGCCAAATATCGAAATGAATCCACCACAGGTATACCT
>NW_011484136.1:10147-12458 GCF_000754665.1 Bison bison bison | reverse complement strand
TACCCATTTGCAGTCACTCCACATTACCACTTCCCAAACCTCTGGCAACCATACTGTGTTCCTATGAATTTGCCTATTCTAGACACTTCATATAAATGGAATTATACAGTCCGTGGTCTTTTGTGACTGGCTTCTTTCACTCAGCATAATGTTTTCAAAGTTCATCTATTGTAGTCCATATCAGAACCTTATTCTTTTTAATGGCTAATAGTCCACTATATGGCTATATCACGTTTTGTTTATCCACTCATCTCTTGATGGACAACGTATAAGTGGTTTCCACTTATACTTTGATTCTTGGGTATGCCTAGATTATCTCTGAAAGAATAACCAAGAAGCCGGTAATGTACCTTCTGGAGAAGGTTACTGGTGGTAAGGGAGAGTGGGAAAGAATTAATTTTCATTCTAACCTTCTTTTTCTCTTTGTGCCATTAGAATTTTGAACCATGTGTATTGGTTATTTCAAATATTGATATTTTTGAAATTCCCTGTTCACTTGCTATATTTGAAGATTAAACAGTGCTCTTGTGGTTAGTGAAGGACCTGATGCTCACTTGCTCTCCGGGAACTCTTGTGGGTCTGCCCCTGCCACATAAAATCAACCTGGTTTATGTTCTATTTTGGTCAATCAGATAAGCTAATAGTATATGCCAGAATGGAAGGGAGGGTATGATCTTAGGGCAGCTTTTTCTAGGAAATATTTGTGTACCATTAGAGGTGCCCATGAAATTTAGAATAGGGGTTCAAATTAAAAAACATAACTTTCTCCTCTACAGTATGTTCCCTGTCCAAAAGGAAATTAAAATTGTGTTTATGTGTACATGGAAGCACACAAATGAGTTTAGAAGTGGGGGCAGAGGACTCCCAGTTTGCAAGAAAGTGAGAAAATAATTAAGGAGGAACAAGAGTGGTCCAGGGCCTGAAGTTTCATGTTCAGGGGGAGAAGCTAGCATTTCTAACAGGTCTGGGAGGGCTCAGGAAAAGTTTGGCCATTTAGTAAAACTGTAAAGGATAAGTTAGATGACTGCCTGGACAGTAGAGGAAAAAGTAGAGGGCGTAGTATGGGGATAAACTAAAACCAGGGATTAGTTTAGGTAGAATTAAAAATTGGATGTGTAGGGCAGGGCACGATCTAAAGCTGTAGGTTGGGCCATCATTGGAGAAGGTCTTCAAAGGCAAACTGGATCTCTAGTTATGAATGAAAGGCCAATATTTATATCCTGAAGCTCCCGGGTTAATGCAGTCATTTTGAAATTAGAACCATCTTTAGTCTAAAAGTCTGGTTTTTAGACTGTGCCAGTGGTTCTCAAACTAGGGGTGATTTTGCTTACCCAGAGTCTTGTGGCAATTTCTGGAGACCATGCTGGTCATACCAACTGAATGGTGCTACTGCCATCTAGTGGTAGAAGCTGGGAATGCCGCTGAATATCCTGCAGCGCCCCGTTTCCCAGCATAGGTCATAGGAGGGAAAGTGGCAGTTTAATGGAAATGATCTTCGAAAGTAGTCCAAATAAATTCCCAACAAATTTCCCCATCTGCTCCACTTGTACCCAATTACAGTTATAGACAGAAACCATTCATGTCTGAAAGACTACATTCCTAGAGTTCGTAAGTAGACAAATTCAAGGGGATATAATAAAGACTATAGTCTTTAAACATTCTTTTATGTTACCAAATATAAAATAATGCTTCTTCATTGAGACTAAAAATAAGTCTAGAGTAAATTAGCATAGACCATTATAGGACAAAAAGCTTTTTCCAAATGTTCAACACTAGAGCAAAGAAAGATTCTTTGAAGTTATCCATCAGTAGATTCCAAATGAAATGCCTGACCACACAAGATTAAATGCATAGGAAATTTGTCATGCAGTAATATTAGCTACATGTTTTATGAGAAGCTTCACGTGCTTTCTCTACATTACCTCTAAACCTCCCAGCAACCCTGAAAGCAGGAATTGTTAGCTCCCCATTTTACGGATGAGGAAACAGAGGCCAAAGAAATGGTGACTTGTCAAACACACACATAGTCCATACAGGGCAGGCAGGCTCATCTAATCCAGGCCCACACCTGTCCCCTCTTCCATGCTGCTACTTCTGGAACAAAGTTTCCATTCTGTACCTCTGATAGTATTTCTGTACAGTGACACATTAATACCATTAGAAGTAAGATTGCGCGGGTGACGCAGATCCTCAGACTGTGACTACCTCATACTACCTCTGTTACTTAGTGTGGGACCCAGTGCTCTCATGGTTCAGGGACCTGATTTTCCTGCCTGTAAGTGCAAAGTAATACTGTCACTTCTCTGAACTT
>NW_011484136.1:7521-8761 GCF_000754665.1 Bison bison bison | reverse complement strand
GCAAAGAGTCAGACATGACTGACTTTCACACTCACACCACAAAAGTAAAGAAAATGGGGAGATAATGGTTTTTTCATTGTTTTAGAAACAGTGTTGGAATTGCTCTCTAAAATAAAATTTGGAAAACAAACAAAAAAAACTCTTCAGATATCCATGTAAATTTTCATCTTTAAATGAGTCATGCTTCCCACAATTTACTTTTGAAAGTTGCCTGACATATTTTTAGATGCTTAACAACTTCAAAGCCCCTAGATTTGGATAATTAAAAAATCTTGCAGGACGGAAAGAACATGATTTGAAGAGACTCCTTTGAGAATCCAAAGGGGAGCTTCAGTACAAGTGGAATGAAAATCCAAAGGGGAGCTTCAGTACAAGTGGAATGAAAATTGCCTTTATTATGCAGTTATTTTAATTAAAAATGCATGCGTATCAGGAAAAGGAAAGCAATTCTAGACACCACACCATGTAGTTGGGCTGGTTGTTTGAAATTTGGAAGCTTTTTATTTGTCCTCTGAAATTTTTAAGCTTGTATGGAGTCCTAAGTGTCTAAGTCTTATTTTGATACGAGTACCCTCTATAATAATTCCAGATCTTTTCCACCTAGTAACATATTAAAGTCAGAGCTGCCTGTGTTGTCCTCACAGCTAATAGGGAGTTTTTCTTCTGATTCTTAGTGTTTTGCTTTGTGTCTCATGCCTTCCTGTCCAGCCCCAGGTCATCTACACAGGGAACCAGTATTCAACAGCATCTATGTAGAATAAAGCATATCATTACTGCCATTCACTGATTAGTGGCAGCACCTTTTATTTCCTCCAAGTAAAAATAGTTTCCATTGTAAAAAAAGTACTCATTGCAGAGAACTCAGACTATCAGAAAAGAAAGTAGATAATAAAATATACCTGCAGTTCCACCCTTTGGAGATGACCTTTAATCGCATTTTGGTGCATGTACCTCTGGGCACTTACAGGCATACACAGCATGACTGGGTATAGTTTTATTTAAATAAACCCATTTCAATGCATCTTTGCATTTGATCCCTTTAACTACAATTGCTGTTCTGTAGCCTGCTTTTCTGATTAAATAATATTTCATTTGTCTGTGACAGTGAATAAAGATCTGTATTACTTTTTAATAGTTGCATAACAATATTCTCTTGTATGGCTGTACCATCATTTATCCGAGAGGAATATTAACCACCTCATATATGCCGATGATACCACTCTAATGACAGAAAGCGAAG
>NW_011484136.1:5696-7421 GCF_000754665.1 Bison bison bison | reverse complement strand
TGGGTGCAGGCACCATGCTTTTATTTGTGGGAAACTGGGGTCATCCTAGAAGCTGGCACACCGTTCCCGTGAGCCCCTTTCAGTATAACATGGGAGATGACACAGTGGATGTGAATGCCTTGACTACAGTTTTACAGAGCGGAGGTGACATCAATTAAGAGGTTGGCAAGATGATGGCGTGGGGAGCCTAGGGTACTTTGTCTGAAGAGATTCCCCCAGAGGGTTGAGTGGGGTTTGAAGAGGAAAGGTGTTTCTGAATCTGGGCTCCTCGAAGCAGCTGGAAGATTCTCAAAGAGTTTGCAGTTCAACCTGAGTAGATTTGGGAATGTGATCATCATAGAACCTCGACGTGCATGTCTGAAATTTTATTCAGAGTGAAAGAAAAATTAGTGGATTTGGGAGACTTACAAATGGGAGCAACAGAAAAATAGAAAAGGAAGATTGCTCTCAAGTCAGTTGTGGGAGCACTGGCTACCCTTGCAGCTCCCGTCAGCTCTCCTCCAAGGCAGGCACGATGCTTTCAACACCTCCGTTAGTGCCGAGATGACGCCAGCATTTGTGGCACACCGTGGGAGAGAGAAATGGTTTTATTCTCAGAGACAGAAAATGTTAAATCCTTGCTCTGCTACTATTAATTGTGTAACCTTAATCACATTAAGACACAGTTTTTTCATCAGTAACATGTAGGTAATATATTTGCAGGATCATATGCTTTGTGAATGCCAAAATACAAATTCAAGATGCTGCCCCTCCCTTCCACAAATCTTCAGTGTCAGCTATATGTTCTAACCTTCAGGAAGTATTATTTTCTTAGGGAAGACAGACAATGAATGAATAACCAAATTATTATATGTTAATTATATAGTGCCCTTCATGGAAAAGCTAGGAAGAAGAAATGATCAGAATAGAAGGATTGAGACTAGATTGACCAGTTAGATTGGCTGGTTGGGGGGTGGCCTCTCTTAGGGAGTGACATTTAAATGGAGGCCTGAACGAAGTGAGGACACAAACCATGAGAATATTGAGGGAAATACATTCCTGAGGTCAAGAGAGGACTCAACGAACGGGATCTTGGCTCGAGGAAATGTGGCAAACGTGTTGATTCTAGAACTTACTGAACACTTGTGTGTTTTGCACACATCACCTGGGTTAGTCCTCACCACACTTGGTGAGCTCATGGCCTAGGTCTCTGTTTTAAACGAAGAAACCGAGCCTCGTAGAAGTTAAGGATTTCACCCCACATCTCACACCTGGTGAATAACTAACAAAGCCCAGACTCCACCCAGGGTCTCAGTACCTGAGCGGTTCTTGAGGCAGGGCCGTGCCAGCAGGGGGCAGTGTTGGCAGGATCCCAGAAGCACTGGCGCCTCTGGGCTTGTAACAGGGAATTTCAAGGCAGGACCCAGCAGAGCTTTTAAACGTTTGGGTTTGCCACTTGGCTGAATACCTAAAGAGTGTCGCTCATCTGTTCCTCTTTTGTGCAATGACCTTTTGGCACTTGAGAAGGTATTTTTGTGAGGTTGGGACTGGATGAGCCAACTAGGGGGTGGCGTGCGATTTCCAGGTTTCCCAGTGATTGCTCAAGAAATTAAAACATTTTTGTAAAATAACTCAGGTCCTGAATTGTATGGATTCAAACATTCTATTTCTGTCCTTGAAAATCAGTTAGCCGCCTCAGTTACGCAAGATGTTCCTTGCTGGCCTCTCTCTTCAGCCATGACCTTA
>NW_011484136.1:2089-2787 GCF_000754665.1 Bison bison bison | reverse complement strand
CAGAGTCGGACATGACTGAAGCGACTTAGCAGCAGCAGCAGCAGCAGCAGCAGCAAGTCCATGGGGTCACAAAGAGTCGGACACCATTGAGCGACTGAGTAGCTGAACTGAATTGAATATTAATGGAGTACCCTCCGTGGGGAGGGAGATACATCACAAAGGGCAGTGGAGGTTTTCCCTAACACTTTGTGGAAGGCCCTGCCTTGCTTATGGAGCAGGGATTGCATGATAAAGGAGGCCAAGATCGTGGCTGAACTAAACATTCGTTAAGTGCTGTACTTGGTTTTATTTTGCGGCCCCCTTCTTGTCTCTCTAGGCTTATCTCTTGCCATTCCTGCTCCTTAAATGAGAGATGACCTTCTTTATTTCTTGATCTTCACGTATGCTGGAACACACTCCTGGCCCACCTTCACTGTCATCTTTTTTGTCTGGCTTACTCCCATCCCTCCTTAGGCTTCACTTCCTCTGAGAAACTTTATCTGGCACCCAAATGTGAGCTAAATCCTTCCTGTGCTCCTCACAGTAAATCCTTCCAATGATTACTCAGGACTGATTTCCTTTAGGATGGACTGGTTGAATCTCCTTGCAGTCCAAGGGACTCTCAAGAGTCTTCTCCAACACCACAGTTCAAAAGCATCAATTCTTCAGCACTCAGCCTTCTTTATGGCCCAACTCTCACATCCATACATGACTACTGG
>NW_011484136.1:1005-1989 GCF_000754665.1 Bison bison bison | reverse complement strand
ATTTTTTTAGTTGACATTTCATATAGTCAGTCTCTTGTTCCAATAATACGATTTATTGGAAAATGCATCCCTTGGCCCCCTGATTTGAAATTGCTGTGATTATATGTTGATTTCTCCTACAGATGAGTCTCCTTTATTCCTGCGTCAGTGTTGCATTGTTGCCATTATGATCGCAAGTTCCCAAGCAGGGGTTTTAGACTTAAAATCTAATCAGAGTTCTCCCGAGAAATAGAACCAATTGGATACACAAAGACCATGTAAGAGGCAATTTATTATAGGAATTGGCTCACATGATTAAGGAAGGTGGGCAAATCTCACAGTCTGCCATCTACAAGCTGGCCCTGGTCCAAGGGACTGACTGCTGATGTAAGTCCCAGAATTCAAAGACTGAAAACCTGGAGTTTTGATGTCTGAGGGCAGGAGAAGATAGGCATCTCAGCTGAATAAGAGAGAGCATGAACTCACCCTCCCTCCACCTTTTGTTCTGTTCGAGCCCTCAAAGCATTGGATGTACCCACCCACATTGGTGATGGTGGAACATGTGTCTTCAGTCTGCTGAGTCAAATGCTAATCTCATCCAGAAGCACCTTCACAGACGCTCCCGGACATAATGTTTTACCTACTATCTGAGCATCCCTTAGCCCAGTCAAGTTGACAACATAAAATTAACCACCACAGTCTAGATCCTCTAGTTTCTGTAGCCATCTGCCTGTCGCCTGCTGAGATAAAGGTCACTGCCAAGGCAGTCCTGTACACAGTATATACCCAATGACATTGTTCTGCAGGATGACACATGAAGAGTCCTCATGTCACCCAGCTTGATTTTCACTGTTGTAAGTGCTCTACAAATACTTGTTTTCAAGATCCAGCACTCAATAAAATTTACTCCAGAAGAGCTGGGTTTATTATAAGGCTGCAGTGTAAGATTTCAACAGCATGACAGTAGCAGGTCTTAAATTGCCCTTAAATTGCCCTTAAATTGGG
>NW_011484136.1:0-905 GCF_000754665.1 Bison bison bison | reverse complement strand
CAATTCTTCAGCACTCAGCCTTCTTTATGGCCCAACTCTCACATCCATACATGACTACTGGAAAAACCACAGCTTTGACTCTACGGATCTTTGTTGGTAAAGAGATATCTCTGCTTTTTAATACACCCTCTAAGTTTGTCATAGCTTTTCTTTCAAGGAAGTGTCTTTTAATTTCATGGCTGCAGTCACCATCTGCAGTAATTTTGGAGCCCAAGAAAATACAAGTCTCTCACTGTTTCCATTGTTTCCCCATCTATTTCCCATGAAGTGATGGGACCAGATGCCATGCATAGCTATAATATGAAAACTTTGTCCAGTAATACAAATGATCAGAGTTGTCATCCATAAGCCAGAAGCAGGGAGCCACACGTGGTTTGCAGATAAACATGGTTTGGCAGATACCTTTAAGAACTGTTGAGGCTCATTGGTATTTCTTGTTGGCATTACAGGTGAATTTCATAAGTGTATACAAAATAAGCAAAATGGAAAGTTGAATCTAAATAGAGTTGTACAGAGAGGGCCCCAACCTCAACATACACATGATGTTTTAAGCTTTTAGTATTAAATTGTATATTTCAAATGTTACCATGTCCTTGGGGTAGTGTAAAATCCTTTCTAAGTATTTGGTGCCTTTTTCATCTTTGTTAGTTAGGATAATCACAGTAGTTTTTTAAATACGAATTTTAGAGATGCTTGATTTTTTCCTTTTAGTGAAATCATGAACTAAGACGGGCTTGATTTTCTTGTGCAGTTTAAAATTGGTGCCATCTCATTTTGCCCAGAGATACCATGATTGCAGAGGCTCCCAGGAAGGTTTTGCTCTCCACACAAAATGCCTACCATAGATGGATGCCGATATCCAGGTTTATTTATCAAGATCAGTGTTATCAAGTGAAACCTTCTAT
>NW_011484135.1:4649-5601 GCF_000754665.1 Bison bison bison | reverse complement strand
ATATTTCTGTCTTTGTGCCAGTACCATACTGTCTTGATAACTGTGGCTTTGTAGTAGAGCCTGAAGTCAGGTAGGTTGATTCTTCCAGTTCCATTCTTCTTTCTCAAGATCACTTTGGCTATTCGAGGTTTTTTGTATTTCCATACAAATTGTGAAATTATTTGTTCTAGCTCTGTGAAGAATACCGTTGGTAGCTTGATAGAGATTGCATTGAATCTATAAATTGCTTTGGGTAGTATACTCATTTTCACTATATTGATTCTTCCAATCCATGAACATGGTATATTTCTCCATCTATTAGTGTCCTCTTTGATATCTTTCACCAGTGTTTTATAGTTTTCTATATATAGCTCTTTAGTTTCTCTAGGTAGATATATTCCTAAGTATTTTATTCTTTCCTTTGCAATGGTGAATGGAATTGTTTCCTTAATTTCTCTTTAAGTTTTCTCATTATTAGTGTATAGGAATGCAAGGGATTTCTGTGTGTTGATTTTATATCCTGCAACTTTACTATAATCATGGATTAGTTCTAGTAATTTTCTGGTGGAGTCTTTAGGGTTTTCTATGTAAAGGATCATGTCATCTGCAAACAGTGAGAGTTTTACTTCTTCTTTTCCAAATGGATTCCTTTTATTTCTTTTTCTGCTCTGATTGCTGTGGCCAAAACTTCCAAAACTATGTTGAATACTAATGGTGAAAGTGGGCAGCCTTGTCTTGTTCCTGACTTTAGAGGGAATGCTTTCAATTTTTCACCATTGAGAATAATGTTTGCTGTGGGTTTGTCATATATAGCTTTTATTATGTTGAGATATGTTCCTTCTATTCCTGCTTTCTGGAGAGTTCTTATCATAAATGGATGTTGAATTTTGTCAAATGCTTTCTCTGCATCTATTGAGATAATCATATTGGTTTTTTGTTTTCAATTTGTTAATGTGGTGTATAACATTGATTG
>NW_011484135.1:0-694 GCF_000754665.1 Bison bison bison | reverse complement strand
TACAAAATTGATAACAAATACTAAAAAGCTAAAATTAAAAATCTAGAGTAGAGTTTGGAATTTCAAAAATACAATGTTAAAGAAAAGAAGGAAAAGGAAAAAAAAAGGTCAAAAAATTATTTTAAAATATATATATATGAAGTTTGCTTTAAAAAAAAATAGGGTCTTCTTTTTTGTGTGTGTGTGTGCAAAGTAATCGGTTATAAAAGTGGAAATTAAAGGAATAATAGAGGACTTAAATTTTTTTTTTTAATAGGCTCACTTGTTAAGTCGCACTGAGGGGAGGTAGGGAGGGATGCTGCAAACAACTAACACTGACGTGTGCTCGCAGTGCCTCAGCCACACTGGGTCTGCCCCCAGTTCACTGCGCGTGTAGCCTCTCTGCCCACGCTGCTCAGGCTCTAGGTTGGTCCACCGCAAATCATCCGCGGCCTGCCCTGGGCTGCCTGTACTTCCCAGGTCCAAGCCGCTCAGGTTCAGGCACTCGGGTAGTCCTCAGAGGCACAGACTCTCAGTTGGGCCTGCGTTTTGCGCCCTTCCCAGATCCGAGCAGCTCAGGTGATGAGGTGTTTTGCGCGTGCGATTGCTGCGACTTATCGCCTCCCCGCCGCTCAGTTATCTAGTTGTGTACCGGCACACCTTCTCAGGCAGATGTTGACCGTCCAGACCCCCAAGAAGTTTTAGTTAGCAAAGA
>NW_011484134.1:5528-6411 GCF_000754665.1 Bison bison bison | reverse complement strand
GCTCCATGAATGACAGTCGGCTGAGGTTGAACCGCCAGGGCATCAACTTTAAGAACAGTAAGACGGGCAATGTGGACAACATCCAGGCCGGGGAGTTGACAGAAGGCATCTGGCCCTGGGTAGCTCTGGGCCATGGGCTTAAACTGCTCATGAGGAATGGCCATGTCTACAAGTATGATGGCTTTGGAGAATCGGAATTTGAGAAACTCTCTGATTTCTTAAAAACTCACTATTGCCTGGAGCTAATGGAGAAGGACCTATGTGTGAAGGGTTGGAACTGGGGAACTGTGAAGTTTTTTGGGCAGCTGCTTTCCCTCGACATTGGAGACCAGCCAGTCTTCGAGATCCTTCTCAGCAATGTGTCCCAGTACACCACAGGCAAGAATGGGGTGACACTGGAATTCCACCAGAATGATGACACGGAGGTCTCTCTCATGGAGGTGTGCTTCTAGGTGCCGCCCACCCAGGAAGACAGTGTGGACCCTGATGAGGCCTTCTCCCAGAATGTACTGTCAAAGGCGGACGTGATGCAGGCCACCAGAGACGCCATCTGCATCTTCCGGGAGCTGCACTGTCTGACTCCCTGAGGCCACTGTAACATCCGCATCTACCCCACCTCCCTGCACCTGCACACAAGATCTTCGACTACAAGATCCCCTACACCATGGTGCTGCGTCTCTTCCTGCTGCCCACAAGGACCAGCGCCAGATGTTCTTTGTGATCAGCCCGGACCCCCCCATCAAGCAGGGCCAGACCCGCTACCACTTCCTCATCCTCCTCTTCTCCAAGGATGAGGACTTCTCCTTGATGCTCAGCATGAACGAGGAGGAAGTGGAGAAGCCCTTCGAGGGGCAGCTCACCAAGGACATGTCGGGATCCCTCT
>NW_011484134.1:1228-1892 GCF_000754665.1 Bison bison bison | reverse complement strand
AATTTGATCTCTGTTTCCTCTGCCTCTTTGAAACCCAGCTTGTCCATCTGGACATTCTCAGTTCATGTACTTCTGAAGCTTAGCTTGAAGAATCTGGAGCATAACCTTGCTAGCATGTGAGATGAGCACACTTGTACAGTAGTTTGAATATTTTGGGCATTGCCCTTCTTTGGGATTGGAGTGAAAACTGACCTTTTCCAGTCCTGTGGCCACTGCTAAGTTTTCCAAATTTGCTGACATATTGAGTGTAGCACTTTAACAACATCATCTTTTAGGATTTGAAAGAGTTCAGCTGTAATTCCATCACCTCTACTAGCTTTGTTCGTAATAATGCTTCCTAAGGCCACTTTGTCAACAAAGATCTGTCTAGTCAAGGCTATGGTCTTTCCAGTGGTCATGTATGGGTGTGAGAGTTGGACTGTGAAGAAAGCTGAGCAGCAAAGAATCGATGCTTTTGAACTGTAGTGTTGGAGAAGACTCTTGAGAGTGCCTTGGACTGCAAGGAGATCCAACCAGTCCATTCTAAAGGGATCAGCCTTGGGTGTTCTTTGGAAGGATGATGCTAAAGCTGAACTCCAATACTTTGGCCACCTCATCAAAGAGTTGACTCATTGGAAAAGCTCTGATGCTGGGAGGACTGGGGGCAGGAGGAGAAGGGGATGAC
>NW_011484134.1:0-1128 GCF_000754665.1 Bison bison bison | reverse complement strand
TAAGTCATGTCCGACTCTTTGCAACCCCATGGACTGAAGCATGCCAGGCTCCTCTGTGCACCACTATTTCCCGGAGTTTGCTCAGATGTACTTCCATCGAGTCACTGATGCTATTTGACCATCTCATCCTCTGCCACCCACTTCTTTTGCCTTTCGTCTTCCCAGATCCAGGGTCTTTTCCAATAAGTCGGCTCTTCGCATCAGGTGGCGAAAGTATTGGAGCTTCAGCTTCACCATAGGTCCTTCCAATGAATATTCAGGGTTGATTTCCTTTAGCATTGACTGGTTTGATCTCCTTGAAGTCCAGGGGACTCTTAAGAGTCTTCTCCAGCACTACACTTTGAAAGCATCAATTCTTTAGTGCTCAGCCTCTTTATGATTCAACTCTCACATCCACACATGATTGCTGGAAAAACCATAGCTTTGACTGGATGGGCCTTTGTTGGCAAAGTGATGTCTGTGCTTTTTTTAATATGCCATCAAGGTTTGTCATAGCTTTCCTTACAAGGAGCAAGTATCTTTTAATTTCATGGCTGTAGTCACCATCTGCAGTGATTTTGGAGCCCAAGAAAATAAAATCCACTTTTCCTGCTTCCACTTTTCCTCTTTTTATTTGCCATGAAGTTATGGGACCAGATGCCATGACCTTAGTTTTTTTAATGTTGAGTTTCAAGCCAGCTTTTTCACTCTCCTCTTTCACCTTCATCAAGAAGATCTTTAGTTCCTCTTCACTTTCTGCCATGAGAGTGCTATCATTTGCATATCTGAGGTTGTGGATATTTCTCCTGGCAATCTTGATTCTAGCTTGTGATTCATCCAGCCCGGCATTTCACATGATGTACTCTGCATATAAGTTAAATACGCAGGGTGACGATATGCAGTCTTGTCTGTCATACTCCTTTCCCTATTTGGAAGCAGTCCACTCCTCCATGTCTGGTTCTAACTGTTGCTTCCTGACTCACACACAGGTTTCTCAGGAGACAGGTAAAGTGGTCTGGTACTCTCATCTCTTTAAGAATTTTCTGCAGTTTTATGTGATCCTTACAGTCAAAAGCTTTAGTATAGTCAATGAAGCAGAAGTAGATGTTTTTCTGGAACTCACTTGCTTTCTCCATGATCCAATGAATG
>NW_011484133.1:5038-6146 GCF_000754665.1 Bison bison bison | reverse complement strand
TAGTGGAAGTGACAAATAGACTCAAGGGATTAGATCTGATAGACAGAGTGCCTGAAGAACTATGGACGGAGGTTTGTGACATTGTACAGGAGGCAGTGATCAAGACCATCCCCAGAAAAAGAAAGGCAAAATGGTTGTCTGAGGAGGCCTTACAAATAGCTGTGAAAAGAAGAGAAGTGAAAGGCAAAGGAGAAGAGGAAAGGTATAACCATTTGAATGCAGAGTTCCAAAGAATAGCAAGGAGAGATAGAAAACCCTCCTCAGTGATCAATGCAAAGAAATAGAGGAAAACAATAGAATGGGAAAGACTAGAGATCTCTTGAAGAAAATTAGAGACACCAAGGGAACATTTCATGCAAAGATGTGCACAATAAAGGACAGAAATGGTATGGACCTAACAGAAGCAGAAGATATTAAGAAGAGGTGGCAAGAATACACAGAAGAAGTCTACAAAAAAGATCTTCATGACCCAGATAGGCACGATGGTGTGATCACTCACCTGGAGCCAGACATCCTGGAGTGCGAGGTCGAGTGGGCCTAGGGAAGCATCGCTACGAACAAAGCTAGTGGAGGTGATGGGATTCCACCTGAGCTATTTCAAATCCTAAAAGATGATGCTGTGAAAGTGCTGCACTCAATATGCCAGCAAATTTGCAAAACTCAGCAGTGGCCACGGGACTGGAAAAGGTCAGTTTTCATTCCAATCCTAAAGAAAGGCAATGCCAAAGAATGTTCAAACTACTGCACAATTGCACTCATCTCACATGCTAGCAAAGTAATGCTCAAAATTCCACAAGCCAGGCTTCAACAGTAGACAAACTGGAACTTCCAGAGGTTCAAGCTGGATTTAGAAAAGGCAGAGGAACCAGAGATCAAATTGCCAACATCATAGTAAAAGCAAGAGAGTTCCAGAAAAACATCTACTTCTGCTTTATTGACAATGCCAAAGTCTTTTACCGTGTGGATCACAACAAACTGTGGAAAATTCTTTAAGAGGTGGGAATACCAGACCACCTTACCTGCCTCCTGAGAAATCTGTGTGCAGGTCAAGAAGCAACAGATAGAACAGGACATGGAACAACAGACTGGTTCCAAATTGGTAAAGGAT
>NW_011484133.1:0-969 GCF_000754665.1 Bison bison bison | reverse complement strand
TCAACCTCTAGTCAGACCTGAAGAGAAAGCTAGATTTGTTAAAGTGGCATTTATAAGCTATATTGACATTCAGTTGTTAAGTGGCCTCTGACTCTTTGCTACCCCATGAGCTGCAGCAGGCCAGGTTTCTCTGTCCCTCACTATCTCCCTGAGTTTATTCATACTCATGTCCATTGAGTCAGTGATAGTATCTAAACATCTCAATCTCTGCTATGGCCTTCTACTTTTGTCCTCAATCTTTCCCAGCATAAGTGATATTTCCAATGAGTCAGGTCTTAAAATCAAATGGCCACAGTCTTGGAGCTCAGCTTCAGCATCAGTCCTTCCAACGAATATTCAGGGTTGATTTCCTTTAGGATGGATTTTTTGACCTCCTTGCTGTCCAAGGAACTCTCAAAAGTCTTCTGTAGCACCACAGCTAAAGAGCATCAATTTTTTTTTAATTTTATTTTATTTTTAAACTTTACATAATTGTATTAGTTTTGCCAAATATCAAAATGAATCCATCACAGGTATACATGTGCTCCCCATCCTGAACCCTCCTCCCTCCTCCCTCCCCATACCATCCCTCTGGGTCGTCCCAGTGCACTAGCCCCAAGCATCCAGTATCGTGCATTGAACCTGGACTGGCATCTCGTTTCATACATGATATTTTACATGTTTCAATGCCATTCTCCCAAATCTTCCCACCCTCTCCCTCTCCCACAGAGTCCATAAGACTGTCCCATACATCAGCGTCACTTTTGCTGTCTTGTACACAGGGTTATTGTTATCATCTTTCTAAATTCCATATATATGCGTTAGTATACTGTATTGGTGTTTTTCCTTCTGGCTTACTTCACTCTGTATAATAGGCTCCAGTTTCATCCACCTCATTAGAACTGATTCAAATGTATTCTTTTTAATGGCTGAGTAATACTCCATTGTGTATATGTACCACTGCTTTCTTATCCATTCATCTGCTGATGG
>NW_011484132.1:8763-10057 GCF_000754665.1 Bison bison bison | reverse complement strand
GAGCCTTTTCCTGGTAAACCATTTGCTTCTTAAAGAACAATATTGAGGGAGAACTTGGAGTTATCAGCCATGTTTCTTTGAGTCGGAGTACAAGTCCTCAGCTACCCTTGCTCTTTCTAAAGTAATTCTTAAAGAATCATGAATATTGTTTTAAATCTGAGTCAGTGATAAGCAAACATTTTCTCTAAAGGGCCAGCTAGTATTTCAGGCTTTACAGGCCATGTGCGCTCTGTCACAACTACTCAACAATGCTATTGTAGCATGAAAACAGCCATAGACAATGCAGCAACAAATTGGTGCAGCTATGTTCCAGTAAACTTACATTTATAAAACCAGGCAATTGGCTGGATTTGGCCCATGTGAAGTAGTCTGCTACCCTTCTGCATTTCAGATTTTGCACTGAAACATCTAAGGAACTTCAAATGATGTCTTTACAGATGGCACATAAGCATATGAAAAGATGCTTCACATCATATGTCATCAGGGAAATGTAAATTAAAGCAACAGTGAGATACCCCCAAACAGCTACTAGAATAGCCGAAGTTGAGAACACTGACAACACTAAATGTGGGGCAATAGGAACTCTTACTCTCTACTGGTGGGAATGCAAAATGGTACAGCCACTTTGGAAGAAACTTTGGCAGTTTCCTACAAAACTAAACATTCTCTTACATATGCTCTAGTAATCATGCTTCTTGATATTTACCCAAAGGAAATGAAAGCTTGCATCTGCACAGAAACCTACACATGGATATTTACAGCTGCTTTATTCATAACTGCCAATAATTGGAAGCAACCAAAATGTCCATTAGCAGGTGAATGGATAAATAAACTGTGGTACATCCAGATAATGGAATGTTATTCAGCTCTAAAAATAGATGACCTATCAAGCTATGAAAAGATATGGAAGAACCTTACATGCATATTACTAAGTGAAAGAAGCCAATCTGAAAATGCTACATACTATATGATTCAAACTACATGACATTCCAAAAACGGCAAAACTATGGAAACAGTAAAATGATCACTGGTTGACAGAAGTTGGGGGAGAGGGACAAATATGAATAGGTGGAGCACAGAGGACTTTTAAGGCAGTGAAAATACTCTGTATGATACAATAATTTAGATGGATACATGTCATTATATACTTGTCCAAACCCAAGGAATGAAAGTCCAAGAGTGAACTTTAAGGTAAACGAAGGACTTTGGTTGATTACAATGTGCCAATGCAGGTTCACCAATTGCAAAAAGTTTGGGATGGACATGTACACACTACTATATTTAAAATGGATAA
>NW_011484132.1:3930-5577 GCF_000754665.1 Bison bison bison | reverse complement strand
CATTTGGATTTGCTCTTCATTTAAGGCTTGGATGGCTTTTGTTCTATCTAGGAGGGCCTGTTTTGTGAAATTAGTCAAGGCCTCTACTCTTAATCATGATATCTGTTGTCCCTATAGAGGATACGAATAAGGCAGCAATATACACATATCATTGAAACATGGATCTTGTCCACCTAGCATGTAAATAAGGTAGATTTACCGGGGCTACCAGGGTAGATTTACAACAAGTAGGTTAGGCTTTTGTTACACTGGCATTTATATCAAATGTAACCACATGACCCGAGTCTATTGACTGTAGGTCTTACACCAAGACAGCAAGGAGAGGTTATGATTGACAAGAGAGAGGAAAGTCTCTTTTTGTCATTCCAGAAAAGAGCAGAGTGGTTTAAAATCTCCTTGGCAGAGCGGTGACACCCACCAAGGAAGTCCATCCATCACTGACAGAGGCATAGCCCTACATACCCAGCAGTTGGAAGTGTTGTGGAAGTCTGCATAGGAATGTGCCCATAAGATGAAAATATTGTCCTGAGTTGAAACGGAAGCTAGATTCAAAATCACGTTGATGAGGCCAAGTAGCAGGAGTTGATTGTGCGGCTTCATCCTGAAGGGGCTCGTCCAGGATCTTCTTTTCCTTCTTCTTAAGGATGGTCTTAGTCTCTCGAGGGTCAGCGGGGTTCCTCTGTGCAGTCCACTCAGCGTTTTTTGGGTCTGCGTGGTATGTTCTCTTCACTCTCGTATGATGGATCCAAGGGACAATACCTTCAACTTTAACCGCAGTAGGGGTAGTTAGAATAACATAAGGGCCCTTTCACCAAGGGGCGAGAAAATCATGTTTCCAATCTTTGGCCCATACTTGGTCACCAAACGTAAACTCATGAATCTGTTCCCCAAGGGGGAACGGCACCCTTTCTTGTACAAACTTAGTTACCCGATTTATTACCTTACCCAGTTCCATCTGCTGTGAAATCCTATCCCCCCCTTACCTGAGGCAAATTTGTTGACACCGGTTTTATTATGGGAGGGGGCCTCCCATACACAATTTCATATGCAGAATAGCCTTGGGACTGTGGGGTCATCCTGAGTCTGAGCAGAGCCGTCAGAAGCAAGTCCACCCAGGAGCAGTCAGTCTCTATGATCCACTTGGAGAGTCTCTTTAATGTCCGGTTGGTTCTTTCCACCGTCTCAGAACTCTGGGCCTATATGCAGTGTGCAGTTTCCATTTCATGTTTAAAGTTTTGCTTACTTGTTGTACTAAATCAACTACAAAAGCCGGGTCATTGTATGAACCAATGCTGGTAGGAAGTCCAAATCTGGGAACTATTTCCCTAAGCAGGCACTGGGCTACTTCTGATGCTCTTTCAGTCCAGGTAGGAAAAGCTTCTACCCATCCCGAGAACGTACATACCGTGACCAGCAGGTAACAGTAGTGTCGGTGAGGTTTCATTTCAGTGAAGTCCACTCCCAGGTGTTCAAAGGGCAGCGTGCCTTTCAGCTAAATACCCGGAGGTTTTTGTCTGAATACCCGAGACGCAGCATTAACCTGTGAGCAGGCAGCATGGCCTAGGTGCGTCGCTTGGTGTGTTTGGCTTACCAGATTGTGTGCCAGCTCCTCCAGTACCAATAATTTGCCACTTGGCAATTCCCACC
>NW_011484132.1:0-432 GCF_000754665.1 Bison bison bison | reverse complement strand
GGATCGGCATGTCTTCACCTGCCTGCCAGCACAGCTGAACCAGAACACCATGTGGTCCAAGACTGTTTCTCCCTTAGAGTCCGTCCTGCCTTGGTGGGCTTGATCAGGTGCGGATGAAAACACAGATGGGTTAAATATACCACGTCCCAGGCCATCTCTGGAAAAGCCAATTCATACTCACTTATGTATCCCCTTCCTTCTAGCCTAACAATTCCGAGGGGGTCAAGAATTTCACAGCAGACGGGACACCTCCTGGGGGAGGGCAGAATACGAGTTTCCTATCCTCAAAATTCTCTGGCGATCGCTGGTAATAATTTTCCCTGAGATGGTGTGGACACACCTCCTAAATGACCTTCACAAATTTCCTTCCTAAACCGTAGCACGCTCGTCGACCTGTGTACCAAGCAATCGCTGCTGCCTGCCTATTCCAGG
>NW_011484131.1:65585-66302 GCF_000754665.1 Bison bison bison | reverse complement strand
CTTTTTTTTAAAAAAAAAAAAAAAAAAAAGGTCTATTCCTAAATGTTTTTCTCTTTTTGTTCAATTTGATTGCATGATTTCCTATTTTTATATGCATGACTGCTAATTCAATATACAAAGAAAAAAAGAAACTTGATTATTTTCTTTCTTTGGGATTTAAAAATTTTGTTTTGTTTTATTTTTTTTAATTAGCTTTTATTGGATGATAGTTGCTTTATAATGTTTTATTAGTTTCTACTGTGTAGCAAAATGAATCATATATATATATTTCCCCTGCCTTTTTGACTTCCTTCCAATTCAGGCCACCACAGTGCATTAGGCTGACATATGTACCCCATTGAAACTATGTATAAAATAAATAACTAATGAGAACATACTGTATACACAGAGAACCCTATTTAATTGAATTTTAAATTTTAATAATTCAGAGTGTATAAAAAGTTAGAAGAATAACAACAAATTTCTTAAAAATTCAAAATCAATTTAAGAATATGCTTTTTCAATACATTAAAGTAATTAATTCCTCTATTTATTTTGGTAGTAAAATTGTCACAGATTTGGCCAGTATTTTTGATATCCCCATCATTCTTTGAGCACTTCCTTACTTCCTGGTACCACATGATATTCTGGACTTATATTTCTCTTCCTATCCCTGAAATGAGCTTTCTCTCTAAGGAAACTTAATTATTCTAATAGATTGATAACATTTTCAAAAAA
>NW_011484131.1:60523-62987 GCF_000754665.1 Bison bison bison | reverse complement strand
TTCAGCAATATGTGAACCGTGAACTTCCTGATGTTCAAGCTGGTTTTAGAAAAGGCAGAGGAACCAGAGATCAAATTGCCAACATCCACTGGATCATGGAAAAACCAAGAGAGTTCCAGAAAAACATCTATTTCTGCTTTATTGACTATGCCAAAGCCTTTGACTGTGTGGATAACAATAAACTGTGGAAAATTCTGAAAGACATGGGAATACCAGACCACCTGATCTGCCTCTTGAGAAATTTGTATGCAGGTCAGGAAGCAACAGTTAGAACTGGACATCGAACAACAGACTGGTTCCAAATAGGAAAAAGAGTCTGTCAAGGGTGTATATTGTCACCCTGTTTATTTAACTTATATGCAGAGTACATCATGAAAAATGCTGGACTGGAAGAAACACAAACTGGAATCAAGATTGCTGGGAGAAATATCAGTAACCTCAGATATGCAGATGACACCACCCTTATGGAAGAAAGTGAAGAGGAACTAAAAAGCCTCTTGATGAATGTGAAAGTGGAGAGTGAAAAAGTTGGCTTAAAGCTCAACATTCAGAAAACGAAGATCATGGCATCCGGTCCCATCACTTCATGGGAAATAGATGAAGAAACAATGGAAACAGTGTAAGACTTTATTTTGGGGGGCTCCAAAATCACTGCAGATGCTGACTGCAGCCATGAAATTAAAAGACGCTTACTCCTTGGATGGAAAGTCTTGACCAACCTAGATAGCATATTCAAAAGCAGAGACATAACTTTGCCAACAAAGGTTTGTCTAGTTAAGGCTATGGTTTTTCCTGTGCTCATGTATGGATACGAGAGTTGGACTGTGAAGAAGGTTGAGTACAGAAGATTTGATGCTTTTGAACTGTGGTGTTGGAGAAGACTCTTGAGAGTCCCTTGGACTGCAAGGAGATCCAACCAGTCCATTCTGAAGGAGATCAGCCCTGGGATTTTTTGGAAGGAGTGATACTAAAGCTGAAACTCCAGTTCTTTGGCCACCTCATGCGAAGGGTTGACTCATTGGAAAAGACTCTGATGCTGGGATGGATTGGGAGCAGGAGGAGAAGGGGACGACAGATGATGAGATGGCTGGATGGCATCACTGACTCGATGTACGTGAGTCTGAGTGAGCTCTGGTAGTTGGTGATGGACAGGGAGGCCTGGCTTGCTGTGATTCATGGGGTCGCAAAGAGTGGGACACGACTGAACAACTGATTTAATCTGATAACTAATTCACCAACACAAAATTGTTGTACATGCCTCTTTTTAGGCATCCTCCAAAACAACCAAACTTTCTGAGTTTTGACACTGTATTTTAGTTTTAGTTGTCATAGAGCTTTGTATGAGTGTACTTTGTATAATATTCTTTTAAATCTGACTGTTTTTCCTCTGTTTAATATCTATGATTTCCAGAAACAAGTCATGGAAGTAATAACAAAATGTTAAATGAGTCAATGGGATTAAATTGTAAGTCTAGATAAAGGCCCAACTTTATATAATTTATTGATTTTGTCCAAGACAGTAAAGCATTTCAATGATTTTTTAAAAGTGCTTCCCAGGTGGCACTAGTGGTAAAGAACCTGCCTACCAATGCAGGTTAGAGGAAGGAGATGGATTCCAATCCTGAGTCAGGAAGGTACCCTGGAGGAGGGCATGGCAACCCACTAGGGTACTCTTGCCTAGAAAATCGCATGGACAGTGGAGACTGGCAGGTTACAGTCCATAGAGTTGCAAAGTCAGACACAAATGAAGCGACTTACACACATGCAATATCTATGAAATTTATTCATATTTTTGGTGATATTTGTAATTTGTTTTTCATTACTGAATATTTCATTGCATGTTCATAACACAGTTAAATTATTTTCTCTCATTGATATATATTTTGACTGTTCTACTTATTGCTTTTCATGGATAAAATGGCAACAAATATAAAATTCTCTTTAAAATGTGTTTTATTTTTCGTGGATATATACCTAGAAGTGAAATTTCTAAGTCATAGGTAAGCACATGCTTAATTTTATTACAAATCACTAAACAATTTCCAAAGTAGTGGTATTATTTTACACTTCATTCATTAATGTATTAAAATTCCAGGTGCTCCATATCCTTGTCAACATTTGTTTTACTTCAGTCTTTCCATTTTTGTCATTCCAGTGGATAGTTTATTGTGTCATAAGAGACCTTTCCTTACCTATAGATCATGAATAACACTTTCATAAACAGGATATATAGTATACTATATACATGCATATATATATATACATATATAAACTTTATATGTGTATATATATATACATATATAAACTTTATATATGTATATATATATATATATATATATATATACACATTTTTCATATATATACTTGTATATATAGCATATTGGAGGTGGAAATGGCAACCCACTCCAGTATTCTTGCCTGGAGAATCCCATGGACAGAGAAGCCTGGAAAGCTACAGTCAGTG
>NW_011484131.1:47267-59261 GCF_000754665.1 Bison bison bison | reverse complement strand
TTCTCCAATGTATGAAAGTGAAAAGTGAAAGTGAAGTCACTCAGTCATGTCCGACTCCTAGTGACCCCACGGACTGCAGCCTACCAGGCCCCTCCATCGTTAGACATTTAGAAAAACTTGCAAAAAGATAAACATTACCAAATTTCAAAAAGTAGAATTCTTGTGTGTGTGATTCATTATACATATGCACATATGTTAGTTTTGAAATTATTTTCCATTATATGTTACTATAAGACACTGACTATAGCTCCGTGTGTTATATAGTAAATCTTTGTTGTTTGTTGCATATTTATATATATATATATATATTTTTAATTTGAAATCTGGAATCCTGTTCATACTAAGTTAAACAAGTGGAATCAATTCAGTTCAGTTCCAACTCAGTCATGTCCAACTCTTTGCAGCCCCATTGACTGCAGCATGCCAGGCTTCCCTGTCCATCACCAACTCCTGTAGTCTACTCAAACACACGTCCGTTGAGTCAGTGATGCCATCCAACTATCTCATCCTCTGTCATCCCCTTCTCCTCCCACCTTCAATCTTTCACAGCATCAGGGTCTTTTCAAATAAGTCAGTTCTTCACATCAAGTAGCCAAAGTATTGGAGTTTCAACTTCAACATCAGTCCTTCCAATGCATATTCAGGACTGATTTCCTTAGGATGGACTGGTTGGGTCAGCTTTTCAATATGCTGTCTAAGTTGGTCATAACTATTTTAGTTAGGCAAAAGCTCATAAGTTTTCTGATATATATGTTACACATATTATATATACATATATATATATATATATGTGTGTGTGTGTGTGTACAAAAGGTTTTCTACTACTCTTGATAAAGGCCTGAGAAAGAACAGAAAAAAAGAGATGGAGAAGTTGGAAAACATAAATTAAATGGGAGCGCTGAATATGAAATAGAAAAAGGAAAACAAAGTTGATAAAAGTAAAAGATCTTCAAATAGTCCAGTTGTTTTTTTAACATGGCTGTTCATTAGAAACATCTGGAGCTCAGGCAAAAGAAAAAAAAAAGAAGCAATACCTGGACATTTGTATTTTTCAAAAATTCCAAGATAATTCTGTTATACATCTGTATTTTAAAAAGTGATTACAGGAAGTTTTTCTATTAAATGGTGTTTTTGATGACATAGAATTTTATAATTTGTCTGTTATTCAATCAATCATGATACAATGGTATTAGGTGGGTAACAGTTGCATAATCACAAGAGTAAAATATGTTTATCAGTTTTCACAATCAATAATAAGACAAAAAATAGAAGATAATTACAATTGCAAGCCATAATGGGAACATGATTAAGCTAACAATTAAAAAATAATAACATACAATTTGAGGAATCAAGCAGAGTGATGTCATAAGTGGAAATGCATATATGCACATGTTTTCATCTGCTCAGCCAGTATACCTTTTGGTTGGCAGATTTAATCCATTTACATTTAAGGTAATTACTGATATGTATGATACTATTACCATTTTCTTAATTGTTTTGGGTTTATTTTTCTGTTGGTAGGACTTTTCCTTTTCTTATTTTCTGCCTAGAGAAGTTCCTTTGGCATTTGTTATAAAGTTGGCTTAGTGGTGCTGAATTCTTTTAACTTTTGCTTGTCAGGAAAGCTTTTGATTTCTCCATCAAATCTGAAGGAGGGCCTTGCTGGGTGGAGTATTCTTGGTTGTAGGTTCTTCCCTTTCATCACTTTAGATATGTCATGCCATTCCCTTCTGGCTTGTAGAGTTTCCATTGAGAAAACAGTTGATAACCTGAAAGGAGTTCCCTTGTATGTTGTCATTTTCCCTTTGTTGCTTTAAATATTTTATCTGTGTTTTTGATATTTGTCAGTTTGATAACTATGTGTCTGGGTATGTTCCTCCTTGGGCTTATCCTGCCTGGGACTCTCTGTGATTCCTGGACTTTGTTGATTATTTCCTTTCCCATGTTAGGAAAGTTTTCAGCTAATATCTCTTCAAATATTTTCTCAGGTCCTTTCTTTATCTTTTCTCCTTCCGGAACCCCTACAATGAGAATGTTCATGCATTTAATGCTGTCCCAAAAGTCTCTTGGGCTGCCTTCATTTCTTTTCATTCTTTTTTCTATATTCTGTCATGTGGCAGTGATTTCCACCATTCTGTCCTCCAGATCATTTATCTGTGCTTCTGCCTCAATTATTCTGCTATGGATTCCTTCCAATGTATTATTTATCTTGGTTTGTTTGATCTTTAGTTCTTGTAGGTCTTTGGTAAATATTTCTTGCATCTTCTCAATCTTTGCCTCCATTATTTTCCCGTGGTCCTAAATATTCACTATCACCGTTCTGAGTTATTCTTCTGGAATACTGTCTGTCTCCTCTTCATTTAGTTGTTTTTATGGGATTTGATCTTGTCCCTTCATCTGGGATGTAACTTTCTGCTTTTTCATTCTGATTAACTTTCTGTAATGTGGTTTTGTGGTATTGTAGTTCTTCTTGCTTCTTCTGTCTGCCCTCTGATGGAGGAGGCTAAGAAGCTTGTGTAAGAGCTTCCTGATAGGAGAGACTGGTGATAAGAATAAAGCTTTTACTCAGTAAAGCTTTAATACAATTGTCTGCTGATGGCAACCTAGTCCTTGGGTCTGTGGGCTCTACAGTCAGGTTAATGTGGACCTCCAAGAGTGTTTATGTCAAAAGGAACTTTCTCAGACAACTGTAGCCAGTCCCCCTGTCCCTGCAGTGAGCCCCTGCTCACCTCCACCTCCACAGGAGACCCTCCAACACCAGCAGGCACTTTTGGTTCAGTCTTCTGTTGAGTCACTGCTCCTTTTTTTTATGAATCTTGGTGCAGGCAAAGTTTTGTTTGTGCCCTCCAAGACTGGAGTCTCTGTTTACCCCAGTCCTGTGGAAGTCTTGTAATCAAATCCTGTTGGCCTTCAAAGTCAGATTCTTTGGGGATTCCAAGTCCCTTTGTTGGGTCCCCAGGCTGGGAAGCCTGACATGGGGTTCTGAACTTTCAAAACAATGGGAGAACTTCTTTGGTATTATTGTTCTCTAGTTTGCAGGTCACTCACCAGGAGGGTATGGGATTTGACTTCATCATATGTATGTCCCTCCTACCATCTTGCTGTAGCTTCTTTGTCTTTGGATATAGCGTATATTTTTTGGTAAGTTTCAGCATTCTCCTGTCAATGGTCATTCAGTAGCTAGTTGTGATTTTGGTGCTCTTACAGGAGATGAATGCACATTCTTCATCTCCACCATCTGTTGCTGTCCTTTTAGATTCCTCTTTTGCCCCCTCTCACATTAAAAAAGTTTCCTTTTATTCTTCAGAGGCAGAAAGTTGCTATTTTACTTGACTGCTGAATATTGTCAAGTAATATTTTGTATGTTTTACAATGACCATATGCTTGTTTTTAATTATTTTAATTAAAAAATTAACTCAATTTAACTGATTTTTTAAATTTAAATGTATTTATTTTAATTAGAGGCTAATTACTTTACAATATTGTATTGCTTTTTTTCAATACATAAATACAGTTAGCTCAACCTTACTTTGCTAGAATAAATCCTGCATGACCATGGCTTATTATTCTTGCTATTTATTGTCAGATTTTATTTGCAAATATTTTATCAAGAACATTTGTAGGTCTCTTCATTAGGGTTATTAGTCTATGCATTTATTTTTGATAATATATTTATCAGTCTTTGGTATCATTAATAGTCTAGCTTCACAAATCAAAAGGAGAAATATTTCTTTCTTTTTGAATTCTAAAATATTTGCATAAGATTACCATTTCTTCCTTAAATGTTTGGTATAAGTCATCAGTGAACGCTGTCTTAGTCTGAAAGCTATTCTTTGCAATTTTTTTTGGTTACAAATACTATATCTATAACACATACAATTATTAGATATTTTAAAATTTACATCAATTTTGAGAACTCTTTTTTTAAGGACTTTTTTTTAATTTCATCTATGTTCTCAAATTTATTGCCCTAGGATTTCTTGAAAATGTTTCTACATGATTAATTTAATATTGTAGGATTCATGTGAAAAATTCTCTCATTTTTTTCTTAGGTTGGTGTTTTTCTCTCTTTCCCTTCATATAGTTAATACCTTTATGAATAAATGAATAAAATTTTTGTACTCTATTATTACCCTTTTCCTAGTGTTTGATTTTTTCAGAAATACTTTTATTTTTTTACTTATTTAGGAATCACAGTCTTTATTTTTATCTTGCCTTTTAGGCAAAGAGCTTAGATAATTGCATTTAGACCATTCTACTTTCCTACAATGAGCATTCAGAAATACATTTTCCTCTGAGTCCTGCTTTTGCTGCATCATGCAGACTTTGATATTACTTTTTTTTTTATTCATCCCAATTACACTAGTTTCTATTATTTAACATTTTCAGGGATTTTTTTTTTTTCTAAATCAGCTACTGTAAATTATTTTCAATTTTACTATCATTGTGGTTAGAGAATCTAGTCTATAGCTAAAATTGCTTTTGTTGTTCAGTCATTAAGTCATGTTTGATTCTTTGTGACCCCGTGGACTGCAACATGCCAGGTTTCCCTGTCCTTCACTATCTCCAGGAGTTTGTTTACACTTATGCCCATTAAGCTAATGACGCCATCCAACTATCTCATTGTCTGTTGCCCCATTCTCCTCAATCTTCCCCAGCATCAAGGTCTTTTCTGGTGGGTTAGCTCTTTGCATCAGGTGGCCAACGATTTACAGCTTCAGCATCAGTCCTTCCAAATAATATTCAGGGTTGATTTGCTTTAGGATTGACTTGATCTGCTTGTTGTCCAAGGGACTCTCGAGTCTTCTCCAGCACCACAATTTGAAAGTATCAACTATTGGGTGCTCAGCCTTCTTTATGTACCAACTCTCACATTTGTATATGACTGCTGGAAAAACCATAGCTTTGATTATACAGATCTTTGTTGACAAAGTGATGTCTCAGCTGTTTAATATGCTATCTAGGTTTTTAATATCTTTTCTTCCAAAGAGCAAGTATCTTTTAATTTCATGGCTTCAGTCAGCATTGGCAGTGATTTTGGCTGAAAATAAAACTTGTCACTGTTTCCACCTTTTCCCCAACTACTTTCCATGAAGTGATGGGATCAGTTGCCATGATCCTCATTTTTTGAACGTTGAGTTTTAAGCCAGATTTTTCATTATCTTCTTTCACCCTTATCAAGAGCCTCTTTAATTCCTCTTTACTTTCTACCATTAGAGTTGTATCATTTCCATATCTGAGTCTGTTGATATTTCTCCCAGCAATCTTAATTCCAGCTTGGGATTCATCCAGTCCATCATTTGACATGATGTGAATGCATGCATGCTAAGTCACTTCAGTCGTGTCTGACTCTATGTGACCCTATGGACTGTAGACTGCCAGGCTCCTCTGTCCATGGGATTCTCCAGGCAAGAATACTGGAGTGGGTTGCCATTCCCTTTTCTAAGGGGTCTTCTAGGCCCAGGGATTGAAGCTGCATATCTTACAAGTCTCCTGCTTTGGCAGGCAGGTTCTTTACCACTAGCACAACACTGGAAGCCCAGTCTGCATATAAGTTAAATAAGCGGGGTAATAGTAAACAGCCTTGATGTACTCCTTTCCCAATTTTGAGCCAATCTGTTGTTCCATATTGGTTCTAAGTGTTGCTTCTTGACTTGCATATAGGTTTCACAGGAGACAGGTAAGGCGCTCTGGTATTCTCATCTCTTTTAGAATTTTTAATAAGTTTGTTGTCATCCACATAGTCAAAATATTTTCATAATCAATGAAGCAGAAGTAGATGTTTTTCTGAATTCTGGTGCTTTTTCTATGGTCTAACGGATGTTCTTCTGCTTTTGCTAAACCCAACTTGTGCATTTGGAAATTCTTGGATCTCACACTGCTGAAGCCTAGTTTGAAGGATTTTGAGCATAAACTTGCTAGCATGTGAAATGAGCACAATTGTATGGTAGTTGAACATTCTTTGGCCACACTCTTCTTTGGTATTGGAATAAAAACTGACATTTTCCAATCCTCTGGCCACTGCTGAGTTTTCTCAGTTTTGCTGACATATTGAGTCCAGCACTTTAACCACATTATCTTTTAGGATTTGAAATAGTTCAGCTGGAATTCTGTCACTACCCCCCTACCCTAGCTTTGTTTGTAGTAATGTTTCATAAGGCCCACTTGACTTTAAACTCCAGGATGTCTGGAATTATTTTACTTTTATTGATAATTGCTTTATAGTCTACTAAATATTCTATCTTGGTGAATGTTCCATGTTGGCTTGTTAAAATGTATATTCTGCAATTGTTGGTGATACTGCTGTATTTATCATTTAGATCAAGTTGTGTGGTAGTTTTATTTAAATTATCTAATGGTAACTCATTTTTCTCTACTTTTCTATGATTTATATTTTAGAGATAATTTGTTTCTCTCTTTAGTTTTATCAAATTTTGCTTCATGAATTTTGAGTTTGGGTTAGATATATTCACATTTAGGATTATTATACCTTTTTAGTACTTTAATTATTTTGTTTTCATAATATGTCACTTTAATTTTGGTAATACTCTGTGTTGAAAGTCTACTTTGATCTTAAATACTACTACAGAGATATTTTGTTCATTATTTTGATTTTTGTGTTTTTCTACCCATTTTCTTCCTAGTTACCTGTGTTTTTCAATTTAAAATTTGTTTCAAGTAGAATATGATTGGGTTCTATCCTTTAATCCATCTCACACTCTGATTAATATATCATGGGCTTAATTATTATATCTTGGACTTTGTTTCATATATATTCCCTTTACTTTTATTTATCCTTTGATATTTTCCTGACTTTTTATTGTTATGTGATGGTTTTCTATGATGGCTTAAATATTTTCAGCTGTTTGTTATTTCCTAGTTATTATTTCACTTGTATAAATCCTGATTAGCTGAACATTTTGCATGCATTTCTGTTTAGTTTTCAAATCAAGTTTCAGATTTTTTTTTTTTTTTAACTTGCCATTCGAATTTGCCTGGTCCTCCACTGGTTAAGACTCTGAGCTTCCAATGCAGAGGTCACTAGTTCAATCCTTAGTCTGGGAGCTAAGATCTGCATGCCACACAGCTTGGCAAAAAAAAAAAAAAAATTCCATTCTCTCTTCTAAGCTTCTGTGTTCCAGTTACATATTTGTTTAAAGATATGTTTTTAAGTCATTAAATAACTTTACTTTTTTTAGTCTTTTTACGCTATGTATTTAATGTTAATGTAGATTTAAAATCACTGAACCAAGTTTTCTTTTTTTTTTTTTTCTGCATTTTCAATCTATCATCAGGGCTTACTGTTGGAATTTGCAGTTTATGTATTTCATTTTTCGGAGAAGGCAATGGCACCCCACTCCAGTACTCTTGCCTGGAAAATTCCATGGACGGAGGAGCCTGGTAGGCTGCAGTCCATGGGGTCGCTAAGAGTCGGACATGACTGAGCAACTTCACTTTCTCTTTTCACTTGCATGCATTGGAGAAGGAAATGGCAACCCACTCCAGTGTTCTTGCCTGGAGAATCCCAGGGACGGGGGAGCCTGGTAGGCTGCCGTTTATGGGGTCACACAGAGTTGGACACGACTGAAGTGACTTAGCATATTTCATTTTTAGGTCTGGAATTTCAATTTGTTAATTTTCACACTGTCCATTTTTCTGCTAATAGTAGCCAGATTTTTATTTATTAAGATTATATTTTCTTGTAAGTTCTTGAGCAGATATTTAATAGATCTGTAAAAGTTTCATTTTCTTCAAGTTCCTATATCTAATCTATTTTGATATATATTTTTATTGATTGCAAATGGTATACACTTTCTTGTTTCTTTTCAAGTCTAACCTGTTTTATCACATACTGACCATTTTGGATGTTATGTTGTGAAGTCTCCTTTTTCTGTTAATTTTTCTTTAAAATATTTATTTTTGTACTAGCTATCTATACGAACTTTGCTGAACAAAAATTTAAACTCTGTCATCCCTGAAGTGGGCAGCAAGTAAAACTTTATATTCCTTTGGCTTTTCGGCTATTGTTTTTCTGTGGGGAATTCGACATTTCTCTCTCACATGTATAATTAAGGTGGTGGTTTAGTCACTAAATGGTGTCTGACACTTGTGACCCCATGTACTATAGTGCAGCAGACTCCTGTCCATGGGCTTTCCCATGCAAGAATATTGAAGTCGAGTGCCATTTCCTGTCCCAGGGGATCTTCCTGATCATAGAACTGAACCCTTGTTTCCTGCACTGCAGTAAGATTCTTTAACATTGAATCCCTGGGGAAGCCCAATTAAGGTGTCACCCAGTAAATTGAGCAGCTAATATTCAAATTATAATGACATTTTCCCCTGTTTTGTTCCTCATTTATAAGCTGTTTCTGAAGGCCCACACTCTACTATAATTATTTAAGCAAGTAATTCTGTGCCTTTCTATGTGAGTCCATAATACCACCCTATGAAAAATGTAGAAGGTCCCCAGGTAAAAAGCCACATATAGTAGAATCTTATCCTGTAAAGTTCAAGTCTTTTATGGAATACATAATTTAACTAACATAATTTAAGAAAATTATTACCACTAGGTATTAAACTTTACATGCTGTTAATAAAAAATGTGCCTGTTCCTCAAACATGGAGCATTCCAATGAATGATCAAATATTTCATCACGAAGAAAGCAAGAGTAGGTTCCAAAATCAGAAATATTTACAAATGCTGCTCACAGTACAATAAATTGGAAATTACTTAACAAAATCTAAAAGCAAAAGGCCCTTGCAATTAATTATCTTTTTAAATTATTAATTTAAAATTAATTCTCCCTTGAAGTTGAAAATAAAATAAATACTTTTTGAAGAAAAAATTTTATTATGGAACTTATGAAAGGAAAGATAAATATTAATAGAATTCAAAATCCAAAATTTGTGAAGTATTATATGACTTATATGCTGTCATTTATCACTATTATCTATTTTATCACAATGTTTTTCCCCTGTCAAAATGTAAATATCTGAGGGCCTAAAACTTCCATGCAACTGTTGTGAAATTCCCTTTTCTGTGGGTTATATTTGTTCTACCTTATCTGTGGGTTGTATTTGTTCTACCTTAGTATTTGGTAAACATTAGAAACTACGTCAAAGAGTGTACTGCCTATGTTTTCCTCTAACAGCTTTATAGTTTCTGGCTTACATTTAAATTTTTATTCCATTTTGAGTTGATTTTTGGGTATGGCATTAGAACGTATTCTAGTTTCATTATTTTCCATGTAACTGACCAGTTTTCCCAGCACCACTTATCAAAGAGACTATTTTTTCCATTGTGTATTCTTGCCTCTTTTGTCAAAAATAAGGTGCCCATAGATGTATGGCATTATCTCTTGGTTTACTATCTTGGTATTTTTTTTTTATTTATTAGAAAGTATGTATTAAATTTTAAAGGTATGCGTTTAGAGAAAATTTGACAATCACTAGCCAGTCTTTTCTTAATGATTAACTGTTAGCTAGGAATATTACAAACCTGTATGCAAGTCAAGAAGAAACAGCTAAAACCCTGTAAGGAACAGTTGATTGGTTCAAGATTGAGAAAGGAGTAATACAGGGTTGTCTGCTGTCACCCTGTTTGCTTAGTTGATATGCTGAGCATATCATAAGATGCCCAGTTGGATGAGTTACAAGCTGGAATCAAGGTACTTGGGTAAAACATCAACAACCTCAGATATGCAGATGATACCACTTTAAGGGCACAAAGCAAAGAAGAACTAAAGAGCCTCTTGATGAGGATGAAGGAGGAGAATGAAAGAGCTGGCCTACAACTAAGTATTAAAAAAAAAAAAAAAACTAAGATCACAGCATCTGACCCCATTACTTCATGGCAAATAGAGGGGGAAAGGTGAAAGTCATGACAGATTTCTTCTTCCTGGGCTCTAAAATCACTGTGGATGGTGACTGCAGCAGTAAAATCAGAAGAAATTGCTTCTTGGCAGTAAAGCAATGACAAACATAGTGTGTTGAAAAGCAGAGATATTATTCTGTCAGCAAAGGTCCATATAGTCAAGGCTCTGGTCTTCCCAGTGGTCATGTATGGTTGTGAGAGCTGGACTGTAAAGAAGGCAGAGTGCCTAAGAATTGATGCCTTTGAACTGTGGTGCTGGAGAAGATCCCTGAGAGTCCCTCAGACAGCAAGGAGATTAAACCAGTCAATCTTAAGGGAAATAAACTCTGAATATTTATTGGAAGAACTGATGCTGAAGCTAAAGCTCCAGTATTTTGGTCAACTGATGCAAACAGCTGACTCACTGAAAAAGTCCCAGATCCTGGAAAAGATTGAGGCAGAAGATAAAGAGGGCATCAGAGGATGAGACGGCTGGGTGGCATCACCGATGCAATGGACATGAACTTGGGCAAACATCAGGAGATAGTGAGGGACAGAGAGGCCTGGTGCTTCAGTCCATGGTGTCTCAAAAATTCAGACACAATTGTGTCAGGGTAACTGAACAACAAAAAGGAATATTGTTTAATATCAATGGCGTATTTATATTTATCTTAAAGACACAGTTTTTCATTTTGTCATTTACCTATTGTAAGTTTGCACACTCACACAATCTCACAAGTTCTTATTACTTCTTTATCTTTACTAATTTGACAAATAGTACCCCCAGTAGAATTATCTGCACAATCTCTACTTTAGTTCAAAGTCAAGGCAGAAATTTTTCTTTTCTATCATTTTCTTGTTCAAACAGTTAATAATTTGCATTATGTGTTTTATAATTTATAAAATACTACAATCATCAAAATAGTATTTTTGTCTATTTTACAAAACAATGAAACTGCAATGTTTTAAGTGAATTGACTACTTCACAATGATAGCAAGCATATGATTTGAATTTTTTTTTAATTTTTTTTATTTTTAAATTTTACAATATTGTATTAGTTTTGCCAAATATCAAAATGAATCTGCCACAGATATACCTGTGTTCCCCATCCTGAACCCTCCTCCCTCCTCCCTCCCCATACCCTCCCTCTGGGTCATCCCAGTGCACCAGCCCCAAGCATCCAGTATCATGCATCGAACCTGGACTTTAACCAAAGATTTAGATGTCAGTTTCAATGCCATTTTGAACACAGAGTTGCATTACTTGGTAAAGTAAACTGCCTGGTCCGAATACAATTGTTCCCCAGTATCATCATAGCAAATCAAATGGCACATTTGAAAGTGGTGATTTATTTTACTAAACAGTCATCCACAATAACCAGAAATCTCAAGCAGGCTGGTCAGAGTTTGATGGAGCAATTGTGACCTTACACTTGGTTAACAGCTTCAGAGAACATAGCCTTTATTTCTTGGCTTCAGAATCAGTCATTTCTAAGTAATAGATTTCATCTACTAAAGATCCTAGAGGAGAACATAGGCAAAACACTCTCCAACATACATCACAGCTGGATCCTCTATGACCCACCTCCCAGGATATTGGAAATAAAAGCAAAAATAAACAAATGGGACCTAATTAAATTTAAAAGCTTCTGCACAACAAAGGAAACTATTAGCAAGGTGAAAAGGCAGCCTTCACAATGGGAGAAAATAATAGCAAATGAAGCAACTGACAAAAAACTAATCTCAAATATATACAAGCAACTCTTACAGCTCAATTCCAGAAAAATAAATGACCCAATCAAAAAATGGGCCAAAGAACTAAATAGACATTTCTCCAAAGAAGACATATAGATGGCTAACAAACACATGAAAAAATGCTCAACATCACTCATTATCAGAGAAATGCAAATCAAAACCACTGTGAGGTACCATTTCACTCCAGTCAGAATGGCTGCGATCCAAAAGTCTACAAGCAATAAATGCTGGAGAGGGTGTAGAGAAAAGGGAAGTCTCTTACACTGTTGGTGGGAATGCAAACTAGTACAACCACTATGGAGAACAGTGTGGAGATTCCTTAAAAAACTGGAAATAGAACTGCCTTATGATCCAGCAATCCCACTGCTGGGCATACACACTGAGGA
>NW_011484131.1:31235-47098 GCF_000754665.1 Bison bison bison | reverse complement strand
AATACATTTTTACAATACGGCCATTAAAAAGAATACATTTGAATCAGTTCTAATGAGATGGATGAAACTGGAGCCTATTATACAGAGTGAAGTAAGCCAGAAAGGAAAACACCAATACAGTATACTAATGCATATATATGGAATTTAGAAAGATGGTAACAATAACCCTGTGTACGAGACAGCAAAAGAGACACTGATGTAGAGATCAGTCTTATGGACTCTGTGGGAGAGGGAGAGGTTGGGGAGATTTGGGAGGATGGCATTGAAACATGTATAATATCATGTATGAAACAAAAAATAAATAAATTAATTAATTGATTAATTAAAAAAAAAATCTGTTGAAGCTTTGGAATCAAGCCAGAGCTCATTTATTTTCCCTCATATGTTTTTACAGGACCTCTTTCTTGGTATATTCATTTTGTACTTAGGTAATTAATTTTAATACTCAATCAGCAAAACTATTTCTCCTATAAGAATATCATTGTTTACATATGAATAATTTAGAATATGATTCCTCAAATACACTTCTAAATACACATGTATTTCCAGTGATGTTACCTTTATGTAAAATAAGCAATAATATTTATGTAAAAATTCCATTTATGCCACTATGAACAGAATAAATGTGCTTTGTTGAGATTTATTATCTCTAATGTTGCATATATTTCAGTCACTCAAACATTACTTTGGCAATTGAACTCAGAAAAATATCTGTGGACAGCTGTTATTCTAAACAGACAAGGAAGGTAAGCCAAGTAGAAAGGCAGAGGGCTATGAAAATCCTTAAAGGTTTCTCAGTTGATTCTTTTTTCATTAATGAGTGGCTGGTAATGATTTATATTTGGAGTTATTCAAACCAAACAAACAAAAAAAGTGAACATGTTTTGCCCAATATGGAATGACAGTCATGTGCAATTACAGGTCTGTCAAATACCATTAATATTCACTTCTCAAAAAAAAAAAATCATCTTTAATGGATGAAAGTGTTCCCTAGTTAGAAGCCCTGCTGCTCTGTAGAATGTGCTTGTTTATCTGTTTCCTTCATTTGAGACTAAAGAGGCACTGATGAATGTGAGATACCATACTGAGTCTCAGCCACCCAGCAATTGGGAGACTTGAACACTCAATTTTCATTCATTACAATTATCTTTGACAAAGGAGGCAAGAATATACAATGGATTAAATACAATCTCTTTAACAAGTGGTGCTGGGAAAACTGGTCAACCACTTGTAAAAAAAATGAAACTAGAACACTTTTTAACACCATACACAAAAATAAACTCAAAACGGATTAAAGATCTAAATGTAAGACCAGAAAATATAAAACTCCTAGAGGAGAACATAGGCAAAACACTCTCTGACCTATATCACAGCAGGATCCTCTATGACCCACCTCCCAGAATATCGGAAATAAAAGCAAAAATAAACAAATGGGACCTAATTAAACTTAAAAGCTTCTGCACAACAAAGGAAACTATTAGCAAGGTGAAAAGGCAGCCTTCACAATGGGAGAAAATAATAGCAAATGAAGCAACTGACAAACAACTAATCTCAAAAATATACAAGCAACTCCTACAGCTCAACTCCAGAAAAATAAATGACCCAATCAAAAAATGGGCCAAAGAACTAGACATTTCTCCAAAGAAGACATACAGATGGCTAACAAGTACATTAAAAGATGCTCAACATCACTCATTATCAGAGAAATGCAAATCAAAACCACTATGAGGTACCATTTCACACCAGTCAGAATGGCTGCGATCCATAAGTCTATAAGCAATAAATGCTGGAGAGGGTGTGGAGAAAAGGGAACCCGCTTTCACTGTTGATGGGAATGCAAACTAGTACAGCCACTATGGAGAACAGTGTGGAGATTCCTTAAAAAACTGGAAATAGAATTGCCTTATGACCAAGGAATCCCACTCTGGGCATACACACTGAAGAAACCAGAATTGAAAGAGACACATGTACCCCAATGTTCATTGCAGCACTGTTTATAATAGCCAGGACAAGGAAGCAACCTAGATATCCATCAGCAGATGAATGGATAAGAAAGCTGTGGTACATATACACAATGGAGTATTACTCAGCCATTAAAAAGAATATATTTGTATCAGTTCTAATGAGGTGAATGAAACTGGAGCCTATTATACAGAGTGAATTAAGCCTGAAAGGAAAACACCAATACAGTATACTAATACATATATATGGAATTTAGAAAGATGGTAACAATAACCCTGTATACGAGACAGCAAAAGAGACATTGATGTATAGAATAGTCTTTTGGACTCTGTGGGAGAGGGCGAGGGTGGGATGATTTGGGAGAATGGCTTTGAAACATGTATAATATCATATATGAAATGAGTTGCCAGTCCAGGTTCGATCCACGATACTGGATGCTTGGGGCTGATGCACTGGATAACCCAGAGGGATGGTACAGGAAGGGAGTTGGGAGGAGGGTTCAGGATGGGGAACATGTGTATACCTGTGGCAGATTCATGTTGATATATGGCAAAACCAATACAATATTATAAAGTTAAAAAACAAAATAAAATAATAAATAAAAAAATACAATTATATATTAATTCTTCTTAGAAAGATTCATCAAAAAGAGTGAGTCTCATCCCCATAAGATGTATAGGGAATGTGCATGATGAGATAGATGATGGTTTCCAGAAGACAAATGATAATGAGGCAACAAAACAAACAGAAAACACTGGGAATAAGTAAACCCAATGTAGCCAATGCCAAAGAAAAGGCACACTTTGAGGAAAAGAACCTCATGACCAGCATAGGAGAAAAATGTAAGTTATTTTGTCAAATAAGCAGCATAAAATAGGGGACGAGCACAAAATCATAATAATGAGTTTGATGAAAGAAAATTCAAAGACGGTATGATGAAGAACAACATATGGCAAAGCAAAAGAAAGGCAGCCAAGACTATTGCAAGGGAAACAAACAAATCCCCAAAGCAGAGTCAAGTAAATGTGCACAGCAGGAGACAAGGAGGAGAGTACAGTATGAAGGGGACTTCAGTTAAGCCTAGTGGAATTGCTATAGTTTGTACTTGGCTCTTTTGAGCTGATTTTAAAAAGGATGGATTACTGTGTTAGAATTAATGAGGGAATCCCTTGAAATTTGTGTGGATATGTGTCAATAAGAATCCAAATACAATTATTAACATGCTTAAATGGCTTGAATATTTTAGCATAAACACAAAGATATCTATGTGCAAGTGCCTAAATCTGAGATAGGATAATTTCCCCTTCTAATGAAACTTCAATTAAAGATGGAAAGAAACTTTGTTCCTTTGTCTTTCTTAGGAGAAACAAATCTCTAAAAACTGAATCAACTGAAATTGTGGCAAATCTAGACAGTTTACTGCTGCTGCTAAGTCGCTTCAGTCATGTCCGAAAACTCTGTGCGACCCCAGAGACAGCAGCCCACCAAGCTCCCCCGTCCCTGGGATTTTACTAACATTTTACTAACCATAGCATATTCATTATAAGTAAAGTTGATGCAACTTTTTTAATATGACCCAACTACTGCAAATTTGGTTATTTTAGAAATGAGGATACAGACTCTGATAAGTATTTTATGGAATAGTGATATTTGAAAATTAAAAGATACAATTACAATCTCTTTAATAAGTAATATTCAAAAACAATCACCTATATGTAAACAGCTCTGACATGATAGAAAGTAAAAAAGATATAAGGAAGAACTACTCAGTCATTTCTGAGATTAGGTTATTATCTCTTAATAATTCTTGAAATCAGTGGGATAATATTAAAGTTACTTACAACCAATTGTTAAAATGACAGAAAAATTTATGATCATCTGATATTTATTATAAGTAAAATAATTTGAAATAAATTCTTGTTCTATCTTATGAGTTAGATTTAAACAGGCAAAATTCATGCAACAGAAAAATAAATAGGCTATTCAAATTCCTCTACTTTCAATTAGTTTGGGCTGTTAATTTCCAAAGGAATAATAGTTTTTTAAAAATTATACATTTATTTTAGGAATATGAAGATGCTTGTGTGTATTTTCTATTATTGTATATGCACAAAAATGGGATTACTAGGTCATATGGTCAGGAGGATCCTCTGGAAAAGGGAATGGGAACCCACTCCATTATGCTTGCCTGGAGGAAGGAGCCTGACATGCTACAGTCCATGGAGATGCAGAGAGTTGGACACTTTCACTTTCATTTTCATGCTATTTCATTTTTCTGTCTTTTAAGGAATGCCCGTATGGTCTCCATAGTGATTATATCAATTTACATTCCTACAAATAGTGTACGAGTGTTCCCTTCTCTCCATAACTTCTCCAGTGTTTATTGTTTGTAGATTTTTTGATAATGGTCATTCTGACCAGTGTGAAGTGATATTTCATTTTAGTTTCAGTTTGCATTTTTCTCTTAATTATTGATGTTGAGCATCTTTTCATGTGTTTTTCGGCCATCTGTATGTCTTCTTTGGAAAAATGTCTATTTTAGATCTCCCACTCATTTTTTACTGGATTATTTGGTATTGAGTTGTATGAGCTTTTTGCATGTCTGGTGATTAATCCCTAGTCTATTGTTCAATTTGCAAATTCTCTCATTCTGAGGTTGACTTTTTTTGTTTACTCATTTTATTTGTTTTGAAAAAGCTTTTAATTTTGATTACATTCCATGTGTTTATATTTGTTTTTCTTTTCACTACTCTAAGAGATGGCTCTAAAAAGATAATGCTGCAGTTTATGCCAAAGAGTGTTCTCCTTATGCTTTCCTTTAAGAGTAATATAGAGTCCAGCCTTAAATTCAGGTTTTTGATCCATTTTGAATTTATTTTTTTGTGTTTGGTATTAGGGAGTGTTCCAATTCATTGTTTTAAATGTAGCTGTTCAGTTTTCCCAGCATCGTTTATAGAATAGACTGTCTTTTCTCCATTATATATTCTTGCCTCATTGTCATAGAATAGGTGACCATAGGTGTGTGAGTTTATATCCAGATTTTCTATCCTGTTCCATTAATCTTTATTTTTATTTTTGAGCCAGTACTTTACTGTTTTGATTACTGTAGCTTTGTAGTATAGTTTAAAGTCAGGGAGCCTGATTCTTTCAGCTCTTTTTTTCTTTTTCAAGATTGCTTTAGCTATACAGTCCTTTGTGTTTCCATACAAAATAGTAAAATATTATTTGTATTCTGTGAAAAAATCCATCAGCAATTTGATAGGGATTGTATTGAATCTATAAATATCTCTGGGTAGTATAGTCATTTCAAAGTATTGATTTTTCCAATCCAGTAACATGGTATATCTCTCAATCTCTGTGCATCATTTTTTATTTCTTTCATCACAATATTATACTTTTCTGAATACATATCATTTGAGTTCATAGTTATTCTTAGATATTCTTGTTGCAGTGGTAAATGGCATTGTTTCCTAAATCTCATTTTCTGATCTTTTGCTGTCATTGTATTGGAATGAAAGAGATTTCTGTATATTAATTTGTATCCTGCATGCAACTGTACCAAATAAATTTATGAGCCCCAGTCACTTTCTGGTAGCATCTTTAGGATTTTCTATGTATATTATCATATCATATGCAAATAATGACAGCTTTACTTCTTTTCCAATTTGGATTTCTGTTTTCTTTTTTATTATCTGAGGGTCATGGCTAGGACTTCCAAAACTATGCTGAATAATAGTGTTGAGAGTGGACACCCTTGTTTTGTTCTTGAATTATAGGAAATATTTTCATTTCTTCACGACTGAGAATGATGTTTGCTGTAGATTTGTTGAATATGGCCTTTATTACATTGAGGGAGTTACCCTTTATGTTCATTTGTAGAGGTTTTATCATAAATGGGTATCAAATTTTGTTGACAGCTTTTTCTGCAACTATTGAGATGATCATGTGATTTCTATTCTTCAGTTTGTTAATATGGTGTATCACACTAACTGATTTGTATATATTGAAGAATCCTTACATCCCTGGGATAAATTCTACTTGATCAGGGTGTATGATCCTTTCAATATACTGTTGGATTCTGTTTGCTAGTATTTTATTGAGTATTTTTACATCTGTATTTATCAGTGATATTGGCCGGTAAGTTTCTTTTTCTGTGATATATTTGTCTAATTTTGATATAATTGTCTACCCTGCATCCGAGGTCAGGGGTGGTGGCCAAGGGGAGATACCCCAAGTCCGAGGTCAGGGGCGACAGCCAGAAGGAGCTACCCACCACCCAAGGCCAGGAGCGGTAGACTGGAGGAGCTACCCCATGTCCGAGGTCAGGGCGGTGGCCAAGAGGAGCTACCCCATATCTGAGGTCAGGGGCAGCGGCCAAAGGACCTACCCCAAGGAGTGGTGGCTGCGCGGGCACAGGAGGGCCTAAGGAGCTACTCCACGTTTAAGGTCAGGAAGGGCAGTGGTGAGGAGATACCCCTTGTCCTAAAGGAGAAGCAGCTGTGCTTTGCTCGAGCAGCTGTGAAGAGATACTCCATACCTAAGGTAAGAAAAACCCAAGTAAGACAGTAGGTGTTGCAAGAGGGCATCAGAGGGCAGACACGATGAAACCATAATCACAGAAAACTATAGTTAATCTAATCACACTAGGACCACAGCATTGTCTAACTCAATGAAACTAAGCCATGCCTTGTGGGGGCCAACCAAGATGGGCAGGTCATGGTGGAGAAGTCTGACAGAATGTGGTCCATTGGAGAAGGGAGTGGCAAACCACTTCAGTATTCTTGCCTTGAGAACCCCATGAACAGTATGAAAAGGCAAAATGATAGGATACCGAAAGAGGAATTCCCCAGGTCAGTAGGTGCCCAATATGCTACTGGAGATCAGTGGAGAAATAACTCCAGAAAGAATGAAGGGATGCAGCCAAAGCAAGAACAATACCCAGTTGTGGATGTGACTGGTGATAGAAGCAAGGTCCAATGCTGTAAAGAGCAATATTGCATAGGAACCTGTAATGTTAGGTCCATGAATCAAGGCAAATCGGAAGTGGTCAAACAGGAGATGGCAAGAGTGAACCATCGACATTCTAGGAATCAGCGAACTGTAATGGACTGGAATGGGTGAATTTAACTCAGATGACCATTATATCTGCTACTGCAGACAGGAATCCCTTAGAAGAAATGGAGTAGCCATCATGGTCAACAAAACAGTCTGAAATGCAGTACTTGAATGCAATCCCCAAAACGACAGAAAGATCTCTGTTCGTTTCAAAGGCAAACCATTCAATATAACAGTAATCCAAGTCTATGCCCCAACCAGAAATGCTGAAGAAGCTGAAGTTGAATGGTTCTACAAAGATCTACAAGACTTTTAGAACTAACACCCCAAAAAGATGTCCTTTTCATTATAGGGGACTGGAACGCAAAAGTAGAAAGTCAAGAAACACCTGGAGTAACAGGCAAAATTGGCCTTAGAATACGGAATGAAGCAGGTCAAAGGCTAATAGAGTTTTGCCAAGAGAATGCACTGGACATAGCAAACAACCTTTTCCAACAACACAAGAGAAGATTCTACACATGGACATCACCAGATGGTCAACCCCGAAATCAGATTGATTATATTCTTTGCAGCCAAAGATGGAGAAGCTTTTTACAGTCAGCAAAAACAAGATGGGGAGCTGACTGTGGCTCAGATCATGAGTTCCTTATTGCCAAAGTCAGACTTAAATTGAAGAAAGTAGGGAAAACCACTAGACCATTCAGGTATGACTTAAATCAAATTCCTTATGATTCTACAATGGAAGTGAGAAATAGATTTAAGGGACTAGATCTGATAGAGTGCCTGATGAACTATGGACTGAGGTTCATGACATTGTACAGGAGACAGGGGTCAAGAACATCCCCATGGAAAAGAAATGCAAAAAAGTAAAATGGCTATCTGGGGAGCCCTTACAAATAGCTGTGAAGAGAAGAGAAAAGCAGAGGAGAAAAGGAAAGATATAAGCATCTGAATGCAGAGTTCCAAAGAATAGCAAGAAGAGATAAGAAAGCCTTCCTCAGTGATCAATGCAAAGAAATAGAGACAAACAACAGAATGGGAAAGACTAGAGATCTCTTCAAGAAAATTAGAGATATCAAGGGAACATTTCATGCAAAGATGGGCTCGATAAAGGACAGAAATTGCATGGACTTAACAGAAGCAGAAGATATTAAGAAGAGGTGACAAGAATACCCAGAACTGTACAAAAAAGAGCTTCACGACCAATATAATCACGATGGTATGATCACTCACTTAGAGCCAAACATCTTGTAATGTGAAATCAAGTGGGCCTTAGAAAGTATCACTGCGAACAAAGCTAGTGGAAGTGATGGAATTCTAGCTGAGCTATTTCAAATCCCGAAAGATGATGCTGTGAAAGTGCTGCACTCAATATGCCAGATAATTTAGGAAACTCAGCAGTGGCCACAGGACTGGAAAAGTTCAGTTTTCATTCCAATCCCAAAGAAAGGCAATCCCAAAGAATGCTCAAACTACCGCACAATTACACCCATCTCACACGCTAGTAAAGTAATGCTCAAAATTCTCCAAGCCAGGCTTCAGCAATACATGAACCATGAAATTCCAGATGTTCAAGCTGGTTTTAGAAAAGGCAGAGGAACGAGAGACCAAATTGCCAACATCCGCTGGATCATCGAAAAAGAAAGAGAGTTCCAGAAAAACATGTATTTCTGCTTTATTGACTATGCCAAAGCCTTTGACTGTGTGGATCACAATAAGCTGTGCATAATTCTGAAAGAGATGGGAATACCAGACCACCTGATCTGCCTCTTGAGAAACCTATATGCAGGTCAGGAAACATCAGTTAGAACTGGACATGGAACAACAGACTTGTTCCAAATAGGAAAAGGAGTACGTCAAGGCTGTATATTGTTGCCCTGCTTGTTTAACTTATATGCAGAGTACATCATGAGAAACGCTGGGCTGGAAGAAGCACAAGCTGGAATCAAGATTGCCAGGAGAAATATCAATAGCCTCAGATATGCAGATGACACCACCCTTATGGCAGAGAGTGAAGAGTAACTAAAAAGCCTCTTGATGAAAGTGAAAGTGGAGAGTGAAAAGTTGGCTTAAAGCTCAACATTCAGAAAACGAAGATCATGGCATCTGATCCCATCACTTCATGGGAAATAGGGAAACAGTGGAAACCATGTCAGACTTTATTTTTTTGGACTCCAAAATCACTGAAGATGATTGCAGCTATGAAATTAAAAGACACTTACTCCTTGGAAGGAAAGTTATGACCATCCTAGATAGCATGTTGAAAAGCAGAGACATTACTTTGCCAACAAAGGTCCATCTAGTCAAGGCTATGGTTTTTCCTGTGGTCATGTATGGATGTGAGATTTGGACTGTGAAGAAAGCTGAGCTCCGAGGAATTGATGCTTTTGAACTGTGGTGTTGGAGAAGACTCCTGAGAGTCCCTCGGACTGCCAGGAGATCCAACCAGTCCATTCTGAAGGATATCATCCCTGGGTGTTCTTTAGAGGGAATGATGCTAAAGCTGAAGCTCCAGTACTTTGGCCACCTCATGCCAAGAGTTGACTCATTGGAAAAGACTCTGATGCTGGGAGATATTGAGGGCTGGAGGAGAAGGAGACGACAGAGGATGAGATGGCTATATGGCATCACCGACTCCATGTACGTGGGTTTGAGTAGACTCTGGGAGTTGCTGATGGACAGGGAGGCCTGGCGTGCTGTGATTCATGGGGTCCCAAAGAGTTGGACACAACTGAGTGACTGAACTCAGTGTCTAATTTTATATCAGGGTGATGGTCGCTTCATAGATTGAGCTTGGAGGTGTTCTTCCCTCTGCAATTTTTGAAAGATTTTGAGAAGGATAGCTTTTTAACTCTTCTCTAACCCTTTTAGTTATAGAATTATCTCAGAATAAAAACTCTTTCATAAGCATTTATTACGTCATTTATATCATTGATTTTATTTTCTGTTGCAGACTTTAAAAAAGAAAACAACAGTTTATTATGTTAGTTCTAATGTATTATTTTTCAGATGGGTTAGAACAACCAGCTTTTTAAACCAATTCTTGTTAAGTTGAGATTAACCCAAGAGTGACAAATCTGTATCCATTGAAGTCCTGACCATAAGGGATATAAGCTCCACTCACCAGATTTATCCACAGGATTTCATAGAGTGCTTACGAAGGCAGAAGGAAGGAAAGGTGGACTTGATAGAGACATTCTCAGTGGTGTTGTAAGGCTTGCTAAGACTTCAGGATAGAACTGGTCAACTATAGTGGTCCATCTTTGTTCTAGACCCCTCATGAAGATAAGTGTAAAACCTACTTGTTCCCCAAACTCTTCTCTGATAAGAACCAAAGAAAGTATCTACTGTAAAAAGAGCAAACAACATTCCTTTGCCCCAAATTAGACCCTGCTCTCATATAAGGTGAAGATCAACTACCACTCAAGGGAATAAAGAAAACCTACCCACATCCCCAGTCCCTGACCCAATACCACGTGAATGTTAGCTGGCACCCTTCTATAAGTGGTGGGTGCCACATTACAAAAGCCATATAATAGTAAAGGACCAGGGGCATAAAATCTATTCAGCGTTGATGATTGATTGAATCATTGACTTGAATCACTTGTAGTGATTCAACAAAAGTATACTGCTTCTAGAAGATGATCTAGAGATGATGATCACCAGAACCCACTGATATAAACCAGAGTTAAACTGTTGCAGGGTGAAGGACAGAAAATCCACACATACCTTAGACACTGTCCTCGGTTTCAGGCAGAGGTTGGAGCATTAATACTAAGAAGATTCATTTCTGGAGGTGCAAGGTCACAGAGCTAAACTATGACAGAGTAGAAAAACAGAGTCAAGAAATCCTTAATCTCCATCATAAGTCTGGCACCAATAAAATGGCAAATTACCCAACACATATATATTAATATCTGGAGAATGAAGGAAAAACAATGAAGTGAAGGAAAAACAATGAAGTAAAGAAAAAATTGAACAGATATTAACTGTGGATTTTCAAAATTAATGAAAAATACCAAACCACAGATCTAAGAAATACAAAGAAACTAAAAAAGCAGAATATAAAAAATGAGTTCTTTAATTATCATATTTTTTTTCTTTTTTTCTGTGTGTTCAATTATTTTATTAGGGAAGATAGAATTTAGATTGTGTTACTACTTCAATTCTGAACTCAAAATCACAATGTTTGTATATTGCTAATTCATTTAGATAGGTTAAAAACCTACTACCAGTATTTCTGTTTTTTTTTTTAATTTATTTAATTATCTCTTGCTTCTCTCAGTCTTTCTAAGAGATTCATTAATAATTTATTGGGAATAACAATCGTCTGTTATTACAAAGTTAAAATGGTTTTCTGTTGGTTTTATTTAGTTTGGAAATGTGTAAAATCCTTGGATCACTTGTTTATTTGTTTGTTTTCCCTGAAGATGTGTAAAAAGTGTTGTACTAATTTCTAGCATTGACAATTGCTCTGGAGAAGGCTAGGTCCAGCTATAATTCTTTTAATCTTTATAAATAACATATTATTCCTGCTTTGCAGAATAAGACACAGTATATTTTTTGAAGTCAATAAACTTTACAACATACAAGATGGAATTAATTCTTCAGGATCCTCATACATTCAGTCTTCATTATTATGAGAAAGTCTTTCTAGTTTTTATTTGTTTGTTTTAATTTATCTCCATTTTCTTGCTATGCTTCTTTCTTTCAATATAAGTTTTCTTTAGTTACTCAAATTGTACAAAGGTAGACTACTGGAGTCTCTGATTATCCTGAAACTATCCTGTGAGCATGCATATTTGGTGGCAATATCGGTAAAGAACCCAGCTCCCGATACTGGAGACATAAGAGACACAAGTTCGATCCCTGGGTTGGGAATATCCCATGGAGAAGGACATGGCAACCCACTCCAGTATTCTTGCCTAGAGATTCTGATGGACAGAGGAGGTTGGTGGGCTACAGTCCATAGGGTCGCACAGAGTTAGACATGACCAAAGCAACTTAGCACTCACATGTTCATATTACAGAAACTCACTATTATTTTAAATAATTATTGTTCAAATCTTTGTCACTACAAGTCATATCTAATGCTGAATGATCAATTTGTTCCCTCTTTTATTCATGTAGTGTAGTTGTTTAGAACATGAGCTATTTCATTTTTGTAAATATTCATCTTAACTGACATGATATTTTACATGAGCATCAATTTGAAAGAAAATATTTCAGGGATTTTCCAAGGACTGTTTCAGGTCACATGTGAGAGGGTAACAGACAGGAAGGCCAGAGGTCCCCAAGAGGCAGGAGGAAATAAACTGCAAGTGGCAGACGTTTTTGTTTTTCCTTCTTTACACAAAATTCAAGGATTCTTCTTGACAACACCTGGTTCTGCCTTGAGCTAATCAATTCGTTTTTCTTATGGAAATATTTTTCTTAAGCTATGTTAATTAAACTATGTATTTGCTTTATAATTTGCCTTTCTTCAAAAAGGTTCCATCTAAGACTTTTTTTTTTTTTTCCCCTCAAATCTTGGGCTGATAATGGCTCAACAAACCAGTGTTCATGTCAACTGTTCTATGCCCAGAGATGACACACCTCAGGTCATTCTATCTCAAAAATGTATATTGTGGGAGAGGGGCCTGGTGAAACTCCCTCAGCCTTGAGGTATCTCTCTTATCTGATTAATAGTTTCCTAACAGACATAAAACACCTTGCTAAAAACTAGGAAGGGGGCATTCTTTCTGCCCCCTTCTGATGTCTATATCAAAAGATTTCTCTATCTCTCTTATACTTTAATAAAATTCTGTTACACAAAAATCTCCAGTGGTCAAGCCTAGTCTCTGGCTCCAGATCACAATCCTCTCCTCCAGAGGGCACAAATCCTGGCACAGCACAGAGCTCTCAGTAGCAACCTTTTACAGGGAACTCTTCTGTGCATATGATTAGTCTAAACCTCAAACCTGAAAACTGGGAAAACAAAACGATAATCTTATCTTCACAAGTAAATACTATAATTCACTCTACCACGAAAGTCAGAAGGTCTCCTAGTACATGGTGATTTACGATTCACTCTTAGTTTTGTGCTTAGTCACTCAGCTGTGTCTGACTCTTTGTGAACCTGTGGACTGTAGCCTGCCAGGCTCCTCTGTCCATGGGAATTCTCCAGGTAAGAATACTGAAGTTGGTTGCTATGCCCTCCTCCAAGGGATCTTCCAAACCCAGGGATGGAACCCAGATACCCTGCATTGCAGGCAGGAGCCACACTTAGTCTTATGTTGTCATATTCTTGGTATCAGAGCCAGGTTCATTCCTGTTACCTGTATATGCATCTTTTCTTCATTGTTGCAAACAGGGATTTAAGAAGGGCACTATAGACTGACATCTTCACCATGAAAAAGTGTGTGTTTTTTTAGTCTCTGTCCAAGATTTTCAGTCACAGTACTGTTCAACCTGGCTACCACTTTACTTACTCAGAACATAGTTCTTTTTTTTAATTATGATGTTTTGCATTTAGCTATACCTGTATTTCAACAAAAATTAATGTATTTGAATATTTATATTTTTTATGTTTCTGTATAAGTTACAACCAAGAACAAAAGAGAAGTGGTTATTTTTGCAGATTTTTTAAAAAAATTATTCATTTAGTTTAATTAGAGGCTAATTACTTTACAATAGTGTGGTGATTTTTGACTTACATCGACACAATTCAGCCACGGGTGTACATGTGTCCCCACATCCTGATCTGCCACCTCCTTCCTCACCCCATTCCTTTGGGTTGTCCAGGGTGCCAGCTTTAAGTGCTCTGCTTCTTGCATCAAAATTGCACTGGTCATCTATTTTACATATGTTAATATGTTTTTCTGGAACTCTCTTGCTTTTTTGATGATCCAACATATGTTGGCAATTTGACCTATGGTTCCTCTGGCTTTTCAAAATCCAGCTTGAACATCTGCAAGTACATGGTTCACCTACTATTGAAACCTGGCTTGGAGAATTTTGAGCATTATTTTGCTAGCATGTGAGATGAGTGCATTTGTGTGGTAGTTGGAACAATCTTTGGCATTGCTTTTCTTTGGGATTAAAATGAAAATTGACCTTTTCCAGTCCTGTGGCCACTTCTGAGTTTTCCAGATTTGCTGGCATATTGAGTGCAGAACTTTCACAGCATCATCTTTTACAACTTGAAATAGCTCCACTGGAATTCCATCACCTCCACTAGCTTTGTTCATATTGATTCTTCCTAAGGCCCACCACACGTCACATTTGAGGATGTCTGTCTCTAGATGAGTGATCATACCATCATGATTATCTGGGTCATTAAGATTTTTTTGTATAGTTCTTCTGTGTATTCTTGCCACCTCTTCTTAATATCCTCTGCTTCTGTTAGGTCCATATAATTTCTGTTCTTTATTGTGCCCATCATTGCATGAAATGTTCCCTTAGTAGCTCTAATTGTCTTGAAAAGATCTCTAGTCTTTCCTATTCTATTATTTTCCTCTATTCCTTTGCATTGATCACTGAGGAAGGCTTTCTTATCTCTCCTTGTTATTCTTTGGAACTCTGCATTCTAATGGGTATATCTTTCTTCTTCTCCTTTGCCTTTAGCTTTTCTTCATTTCTCAGCTCTTCATAAGGCCTCCTCAGGCAAATATTTGCCTTTTTACATTTCTTTTCCTTGGAGATAGTCTTGATTCCTGCCTCCTATAAATATCATGAACCTCCATTCATAGTTCTTTAGGCAATCTATCAGATCTAATCCCTTGAATCTATTTGTCACTTCCACTGTAAAATCAAAAGGGATTTGATTTAGTTCATACCTGAATGGTCTAGTGGTTTTCCCTAGTTTCTTCGATTTCAGTCAGAATTTTGCAATAAGGGGTTCATGATCTGAGCCACAGCCAGCTCCTGGTCTTGTTTTTGCTGACTGTATAGAACTTCTCCATCTTTGGCTGCGAAAATATAATCAATCTGATTTCAGTATTGACCATGTGGTGATATCCATGTGTAGAGTCTTCCCTTCTGTTGTTGGGAAAGGGTGTTTGCTATGACCAATGCATTCTCTTCTCAACACTTCGTTAGCTTTTGACCTGCTTCGTTTTGTACTCCCAAGCCAAATTTGCCTGTTACTCCAGCTATCTCTCGACTTCCCCTTTCATTACAGGGGAATGAAAAGAACATCTATTTTGGGCGTAGTTCCAGAAGATCTTATAGGTCTTCATAGAACAGTTCAACTTCAGTTTCTTCAGCGTTACTGGTTGGGGAAGACACTTGGATTACTGTGATATTGAATTCTTTGCTTTGGAAATGAACAGAGATCATTCTGTCGTTTTTGAGATCAAATTGCCAACATCCATTGGATCACGGAAAAAAGGGAGTATGGGAAAATATGTACTTCTGCTTTATTGACTATACTAAAACCTTTGACTGTGTGGATCACAACAAACTGTGTAAAATACTTTATGACATGGGAATACCAGACCATCTGACCTGCCTCCTAAGAAACCTGTATACAGGTCAAGAAGAAACAGAATGAGAAATGGAACATTGGCCTGTGTCCAAATTGTGAAAGGAACAAATCAAAGCTGTATATTGTCACTTTGCTTATTTAACTTATATGCAGATTACAACATGTGAACTGCCAGGCTGGATGAAGCACACACTAAAATCAAGATTGCCAGGAGAAATATAAATAACTTCAGATATGTGGATGACACTGCCCTTATGGTAGAAAGTGAAGAAAAACTGAAGAGCCCCTTGATGAAAGTGAAAGAGGAGAGTGAAAAAGTTGGCTTAAAACTCAACATTCAGAAAACTAATATCATGGCATCCGGTCCCATCACTTCATG
>NW_011484131.1:21312-30638 GCF_000754665.1 Bison bison bison | reverse complement strand
ACAGAGTCAGACATGACTGAATGACTGAAATGAACTGAACTGAATAAACATGTTTCAATGCTATTCTCTAAAATCGTCCCACCCTTGCCTTCTTCCACATAGTCCTGAAGTCTGTTCTTTACATTTGTGTCTTCTCCTTTCTGTATTGCATATAGGGTCATCATTACCATCTTTCTAAATTCCATATTTATTCATTAATATACTGTATTGTTTCTCTTTCTAACTTCACTCTGTTAATAAGCTCCAGTTTCATACACCTCATTAGAACTGACTCAAATTCATTCTTTTTTATGGCTGAGTAATATTCCATTGTGTATATGTTCCACAACTTCCTTATCCATCTTTTTTGTGTTCATATCCTAGCTATTATAAATAGTGCTGCAAGAAACATTGGGGTACATGTGTCTCTTTCAATTCTGGTTTCCTTGGTGTGTATGCCCAGCAATGGGATTGCTGGGTCGTATGGCAGCTCTAGTTTCAGTTTTTAAGACATCTCCACACTGTTCTCCATAGTGGCTGTACTAGGTTGCATTCCCACCAACAATGTAAGAAGATTCCCTTCTCTCCATATCCTCTCCAGCATTTATTCTTTGTAGACATTTTTTTTAATTTAATTTAATTGTATTTTTTAACTTAACAGTATTGTATTGGTTTTGCCATATATCAAAATGAATCTGCCACAGGTATACATGTGTTCCCCATCCTGAACCCTCCTCCCACCTCCCTCCCTATACAATCCCTCTGGGTCATCCCAGTGCACCAGCCCCAAGCACCCAGTATTGTGCATCAAATCTGGACTGGCAACTCGTTTCATATATGATATTATGTATGTTTCAATGCCATTCTCCCAAATCATCCCACCCTCTCCCTGTCCCACAGAGTCCAAAAGATTGTTGTATGCATCAGTGTCTCTTTTGCTCTCTCATATACAGGGTTATTGTTACCATCTTTCTAAATTCCATATATATGCGTTAGTATACTGTATTGGTGTTTTTCTTTCTGGCTTACTTCATTCTGTATAATAGGCTCCCGTTTCATCCATCTCATTAGAACTGACTCAAATGCATTCTTTTTAATGGCTGAGTAGACTTTATGATGATAGGCATTCTGACCAGCATGAGATGGTACCTCATGGTTATGATTTGCATTTCTCTGATAATGAGTGATGTTGAACATCTCTTCATGTGTTTTTTAGCTATCTGTATGTCTTTTTTGGAGAAATGTCTGTTTAGTTCTTTGGTTGATTTTTGATTGGGTTTTTTATTCTTCTGGTATTGAGCTGCATAAGCTGGTTGTATGCTGCTGCTAAGTCGCTTCAGTCATGTCCGACCCTGTGCGACCCATGAGACGGCAGCCCACCAGGCTCCCCCATCCCTGGGACTCTACAGGCTAGAACACTGGAGTGAGTTTCCATTTCCTTCTCCAATGCATGAAAGTGAAAAGTGAAAGTGAAGTCGCTCAGTCGTTTCTGACTCTAAGCAAACCCATGGACTGCAGCCAACCAGCTCATCCGTCCATGGGATTTTCCAGGCAAGAGTACTGTAGTCGGTTGTCATTGTCTTCTCCAAAGTTACTTGTATATTTTGGAGATTAACTCTTTGTCAGTTGTTTCATTTGCTATTATTGTCTCCAATTCTGAAGGTTGTCTTTTCACCTTGCATGTAGTTTTCTTATTTGTGCAAAAGATTTTAAATTTAATCAGGTCCCATATATTTATTTTTGTTTTTATTTTTATTACTTTGGGAGTTGGGCCATAGAGGATCTTGCTGTGATTTATGTCAGAGAGTGTTCAACCTATGTTTCCCTGTAAGAGTTTTATAGTGTCTGGTCTTACATTTAAAGACCAAAAATGTTCTTTCTTACTTATATTTATAGTTTAGGTTTTACATTTACAAACTCAAACATTTTGAGTTTATTTTTGTGTATGGTATTAGTAAGTGTTCCAGTTTCATTCTTTTACAGGTGGTTGACCAGTTTTCCCAGCACCACTTGTTAAAGAGATTTTTTTTCTCCATTGTATATTTTTGCCTCCTTTGTCAAAGATAAGGTGTCCAGAGGTACACGGATTTATCTCTGGGCTTTCTATTTTGTTCCACTGATCTATTTTCTGTTTTTGTTCCAGTACCCTACTGTCTTGAGTATTGTAGCTTTGTAGTATAGTCTGAAGTCAGGCAGGTTGATTCCTCCAGTTCCATTCTTCTTTCTCAAGATTGCTTTGAGAATCTTGAAAAATCAAGGTTTTTTTTGTTTCCATACAAATTGTGAAATTTTTGTTCTAGTTCTATGAAAAATGCTGTTGGCAGCTTGATAGGGATTGCACTGAATCTTTAGATTGCTTTGGGTAGTATACTCATTTTCACTATATTGATTCTTCCAATCCATGAACATGGTATATTTATCCATCTATTTGTGTCATCTTTGATTCCTTTTATCAGTGGTTTCTAGTTTTCTATGTATGGGTCTTTTGTTTCTTTATGTAAATTTTATTCCTAAGTATTTCATTCTTTCCATTGCAGTGGGAATGTTTCTTTGATTTCACTTTCTGTTTTCTCATTGTTAGTGTATAGGAATGCATGGGATTTCTGTGTATTGGTTTTATATCCTCCAACTTTACTATATTCATTGATCAGCTCTAGTTATTTTCTGGTGGTATCTTTAGGGTTTTCTGTATAGAGGATCATGTCATCTGCAAACAGTGAGAGTTTTACTTCTTTTTTTCTGATATGGATCCCTTTTATTTCTTTTTCTTCTCTGATTGCTTTGGGTAGGACTTTCAAAGCTGTTGAATAATAGTGCTGAGAGTGGGCACCCTGGTCTTGTTCCTGATTTTAGAGGAAATGCTTTCAATATTTTGCCATTGAGGAGAATGCTTGCTGTGATTTTGTGATATATGACTTTTATTTGTTGAGGTAAATTCCTTCTATGCCTGCTTTCTGAAGTTTTTTTTTTTTTTTTTCCATAAATGGCTGTTGAATTTTGTCAACGGATTTCTCTGCATCTCTTGAGATGATCACATCGTTTTTATCTTTCTATTTGTTAATATGGTGCATTACATTGATTGCTTTGTGATTATTGAAGAACCCTTTCATCCATGGGATAAAGCCCACTTGATCATGATATATGATCTTTAATATGTTGTTGGGTTCTGTTTGCTAGATTTTTGTTGAGAATTTGTACATCTATGTTTATCCATGACATTGGCATGTAGTTTTCTTTTTGTGTGACATCGTTGTCTGGTTTTGTTATTAGACTGATGGTGGCCTCATGGAATGAGTTTGGGAGTTTGCCTTCCTCTTCAATTTTCTGGAAGAGTTTGAGTAGGATGGGTGTTAGTGCTTCTCTAAATGTTTGATAGAATTCACCTGTGAAGCCATCTGGTCCTGGGCTTTTGTTCGTTGGAAGATTTTTAGCAGAGCTTTAATTTCCTTGCTTGTCATAGGTCTGTTAAGATTTTTTTTTTAATTTCTTCCTGGTTCAGTTTTGGAGGGTTATACTTTTCTAAGGATTTGTCCATTTTTTTCCAAGTTGTCCATTTTATTGTCATATAATTGCTCATAGTGGTATCTAATGATCTTTTGTATTTCTGTGTTCTCTGTTGTAATTTCTCCATTTTCATTTTTAATTTTATTGATCTGATTCTTCTCCTTATTTTTCTTGATGAGTCTAGCCAACAATTTGTCTATTTCATTTATCTGTTCAAAGAACCAGGCTTTAGCTTTGTTGATCTTTTCTATAGTCCCCTTCATTTCTTTTTCAGTTATTCTTGCTCTGATTTTTATGATTTCTTTCCTTCTACTAACTTTGGGGTTCTTTTTTTCTTCTTTTTCTAGTTGCTTTAGGTGTAAAGTTAGGTTGTTTATTTAATGTTTGTCTTATTTCTTGAACTCTACTTGTATTGCTATGAATCTCCCTCTTAGCATTGCTTTTACTGGATCCCATAGGTTTTGGGTTGTCATTTTCATTTGTATCTATGCATATTTTGGTTTCCATTTTGATTTCTTCTATGATCTGTTGGCTATTCAGGAGTGCATTGTTTAGTCTCCATGTTTGTAGTTGTAACAGATTTTTTCCAGTAGTTGACATCTAATCTTACCATATTGTGACTGGAAAGATGCTTGAAATGATTTGTTTTGTTTTGTTAAAATATCAAGGTTAGATTTATGGCCCAGGATGTGATCTATCCTGGAGAATGTTCTGCGGGCACTGGAGAAAAAGGTGAATTCCATTGTTTTGTGTGGAAATGCCTTATAGACATCAATTAGATCTAATGGGTCCATTGTATCATTTAGAGTTCGTGTTTCCTTGCTAATTTTCTGTTTGGCTAATCTATCCATAGGTGTGGGTGGGGCATTAAAGTCCCCCAATATTATTGTGTTGCTGTTAATTTCCCCTTTCATACTTGTTAACACTTGTAAGCATTGAGATGCTCCTATGTTGGGAGAATACATATTTATAAATGTTATATGTTCTTCTTGGATTGATCGTTTGATCACTGTGTAGTTTCCTTCTTTGTCTCTTATCATGGTCTTTATTTCAAAGGCTTTTTTATCTGCTGTGAGTATTGCCTCTCCTGCTTTCTTTTGGTCTCCATTTGCATGAATACCTTTTTCCAGCCCTTCACTTTCAGTTTGTATGTGTCCCTGGGTTTGAGGTGGGCCTCTTGTAGACAGCATATATAGTGGTCTTGCTTTTGGATCCATTTGGTAAGTCTTTGTCTTTTGGTTGGAGCATTTAAGCCACTTACCTTTAAGATAATTATTGATAAGTATGATCCTGTTACCACTTACTTTGTTGATTTTGGTTCATTTTTTATAAACTTTTACTATTTTTCCTGTCTAGAGAAGATCGTTGAGCATTTGTTGAAGAGCTCGTTTGGTGGTGCTGAATTATCTCAGCTTTTGTTTATCTATTAAGCTTCTGATTTCTCCTTCATATCTGAATTAGATCCTTGCTGGGTAGAGTAATATTGGTTGTACGTTTTTCTCTTTCATCACTTTAAGTATGTCCTGCCATTAATCCCCTTCTGGCCTGAAGAGTTTCTATTGAAACATCAGCTGTTATCTTTATGGAGATCCCCTTGTGTGTTATTTGTTGCTTTTCCCTTGCTGCTTTTAATATTTGCTCTTTGTGTTTGATCTTTGTTAGCTTGGTTAATATGTGTCTTGGGGTGTTTTGCCTTGGGTTTACCCTGTTGGGGACTCTCTGGGTTTCTTGGGCTTGAGTGGCTATTTCCTTCCCCATATTTGGGAAGTTTTCAACTGTTATCCCCTCAGGTATTTTCTCATGAACTTTCTTTCTGTCTTCCTCTTCTGGTATACTTATGATTCGAATGTTGGGGTGATTAACATTGTCCCAGAGCTCTCTGAGGTTATCCTCATTTCTTTTAATTATTTTTCTCTTTTTTCCTCTCTGCTTCATTTATTTCCACCACTCTATCTCCCACCTCACTTGTCCTCTCTTCTGCCTAAGTTATTCTTCTGGGCTGGTTCCCTCCAGAGTGTTTTTGATCTCAGTTATTGCATTATTCATTATTGATTGATTCTTCTTTATTTCTTCTAAGCCCTTGTTAAACATTTCTTGCATCATCTCAATCTTTGTCTCTAGTCTATTTATCTGTAACTCCATTTTGTTTTCAAACTTTTAAATCATCTTTGCTATCATTATTCTGAATTCTTTTTCAGGTAGACTTCCTATCTCCTCCTCTTTTATTTGGTTTTGTGGGTTTTTAACATGTTCTTTTACCTGCAGAATATTTCTCTGCCTTTTCATTTTGTTTAGATTGCTGTGTTTCTGGTGCCCTTTCTACAGGTTGGAATTTTGTGATTCCTCTTAATTGTGGAGTCTGCTCCCTGTGGGTGGGTTTGGACTAATGGTTTGTGAAGGTTTCCTGGTTGGGGGACCTTGTGTCTGTGTTCTGGTGCGTGGAGCTGAATCTCTTTTTTCTGGAGTGCAGTGAGGTGGCCAGTAGTGATTTGGGGTGTCTATAGTTTGGCATGGCTTTGGGCAGTCCATCTTTAAATGTTCAGGGTTGTACTCCTGTTTTGCTAAAGAGTTAGAGTGGTATGTCTTGCACTGGAACTTGTTGGTTCTTGAGTGGAGCTTGGTTTCAGTATACATGTGGAGACTTTTGGGTGAGCTCTTGTCTATTAACATTCCCTGGAGTCAGGAGTTGTCTCATGTTCTAAAGTTTTGGAGTTAAGCCTCCTGCCTCTGGTTTTTGGTCCTTCTCTTTCAGTAGCCTTGAGACTTTTATCCTCTAGGCTGGAGACAGATAACCCTAGAAGATAAAACCCCTATGTTATTGGTGGAGCCATTCTCCACAGACAGGAACACCCAGAGAGACTCACATAGTTATATAGAGAAGAGAAGGGGAGGAGGGAGATAGAGATGACCAGTAGGAGAAAAGGGCGTGTCAAAAGGGAGGGAGTAATCTAGCCAGTAATCAAATCTCTAAGTGCTCTCCACATCCCAACACTCAGAGTGATTCACAGAGTTATGTAAAGAAGAGAAAGGGAGGAAAGGGATAGAAGTGACCTGGAGGAGAAAAGGCAGCATCAAAAGGGGGGAGAGTAATCAAGCTGGTAATCAAATCCCTCCTTTTTTGAAGAGATTGGGCTGCCTTTCTGGCAGCCTGGTGTCCTCCACCAGCATTCAGAAGTTTTGTGGACGTTGCTCAATATTCAAATGACCTTTTGATGAATTTGTCAGAGGTAAAGTTTTCTCCTTGTCCTATTTCTTCACCATCTTGGGACTCTCCCCTGTGCAGTCTTGATCAAAATTAAAAACTGAAAACTACTTCTAGATTTGCCAGATTTCAACAAAGGTTAAGATCTTAAAAGGTTTTAAGAAAGATCATAGTAAGCCAAACTGCATTCATTATTATTTTATGAAAGGCATTTAGAATATAGTTATTAGAATATTACATAAAATCTTTCAATTATTTGTAAATAATTTATACATATTGTTACTTTTCTTCAGGTTAAACAAAGCAATCAAACATCTTCTTGCTGAATAGTTCAGATCAACCCTGGATATAGATTTAAAAAACTAATTGAATTCTACTTTGTACCAAACTTGTTATTTCTAAAAAACTACAGCAAAGAAAAATCAGTTTGAAGGCTTACCTTATAAAAATGAATTAAAGTTGACTTTTCTTGATGATGCATGGACTTGTAACTTAATTTAATTAAATCCTATCTATGCTTCAAGGTTTAAATTATTTTTTAAAATAATTAAAATAAATAAATTAAAAAAAAGAAAAATGAAAGCCAAAAAAAAAAAAATTGTTTTCCTACTAATCCATATCGCCTTACTTAACACATACTAATGCTCAAAGTTCTGACATATATGCTCATACAATTCAGAATTCAATTAATAATGTTTTAGAACATTTTCTTTATGTCATACTTTTGACCAAGAATTTGAGAATCTCATCACGCTGAGAGGTCCTCATTGCCTCACCCTCCCCCAACATCAGTCTTTCTGAGAGTCCTCTCCTCTAAGATAAATGTGAAGGTGTTTTTAATAATGAAATGATATGTCAAATATGAAGTAGCATTCTGATAATTATAATCTTCTCCAGCTCTGGTTATTTTATAAATCTAAACTGTATTTACTTTCCATTTTTATTGTAGGACCATAAACAAGGAGATATATTCATATGACAAATATGTACTGGTTATTTCCTATATTCAATTCACTGTGTACAGAATTTAAGGTATCCTAGGGAGTTAAAAGGAGAAGGCAATGGCACCCCACTCCAGTACTCTTGCCTGGAAAATCTCATGAACGGAGGAGCCTGGTAGGCTCCAGTCCATGGGGTGACTAAGAGTCGGGCACGACTGAGCGGCTTCACTTTCACTTTTCACTTTCATGCATTGGAGAAGGCAATGCCAACCCACTCCAGTATCCTTGCCTGGAGAATCCCAGGGACAGAGGAGTCTGGTGGGCTGCCGTCTATGGGGTCGCACAGAGTCAGACACAACTGAAGCGATGCAGCAGCAGCAGTGAGTTAAAAACTGCCCTTTTTTCATATAATTTATCATTTGATGAGGAAAATAACATCAAGTTTCTAAATAATTATACATGTTTAATTGTGGAAAATCCAAAATAAAGAGGAAACAGTAGGAGGGCATTAACACTGAGATTTGTTTTAAGAGTAAGAATGTTTCCTTTAGAATCATAAAAGCAATTATATCTTAGCTAGTATAAAAAGGTAGTAGAAAAAGGAAAAATGTGTAGTTTTTTTATCCATTTACCATTTATCATTTACTTAGATATTACTAAAACATTCAATATTGATTGATTTTACTGAAATAAAAAAAAGCAATTAATGTATAACTTGGAACACAGTCTTTAGGTTTTACCTGTCAATGATGATCAGACTACAATTAATTAAAGATTAATACTTGGCCATTTTTGTTCTCAGAGTTGTTGAAATTAGACATATGATGGAAGAGACTACCTCTACCACTATTTTTTCCAGACTGATTAATAGTCTTTCAAGTCATATACCAGTAACTTTGCTTTTGTTCAAACATCATTTTTATCTTCTCATTGCCATAAAAGCTGACTAAGTGGTTCAGTAGGTGGAGGTGGAAGGCTCCCAGGAGTGTGAATCAGTGATAACTTTCAAAACTTCCTTGTCCAGGGTTACAAAACAGTAAAAGAGGAAAGAATGTGGCAGATGTAATATTTTATTTTAGAGTCTAATCTTAGTTTGAAGCAGTGTAGTCTTTTATTTACTTTTTAGTAGGGAGCACTTTAAACTTTTAACGTGTTTTATGTGTAACTCTTAGTCAAAGATTCCCATTTTATGTATTAGATTGTCTCATGTGCATTTTTAAAGTTATTATTATTTTTTTTTTACAATCCAGGATAATAGTCATTGAAACTCTATCTATGATCTATTGATATCTAGCTATCATCTGTAACTTTCTATCTTCTAACTATACAAAAACATATTTCCTTCAGCTTCAAAACAGCATTTTGAAATATAAAGGAGAATTCCCTATTAAAATTTATAAAATACAAAATACAATTAATAGATATGGGTTTTATATATAATATAAATAATAAATTTAATCATTTGAGTATTTATATAGCATTTATACTTAGCATAGTTATATTTTGTTGTTGTTTAGTCACTAAGTCATGTCCAACACTTTTGCAACCCCATGGACTGTAGCCTGGCTCCTCTGCCCACGGGGTTTCCCAGGCAATAATATTGGAATGGGTTGCCATTTCTTTCTCCAGGGGATCTTCCTGACCCAGGTATCCAATCTGCATTTCCTGCTTTGGCAAGCAGATTCTTTAACACTGAGCCA
>NW_011484131.1:17524-21212 GCF_000754665.1 Bison bison bison | reverse complement strand
GATTTATATATATATATATATATATATATATATATATATATTTCAGAAAACTATAAGAAGAAATGCTAAAGAATTGCTAAGAATTTTGTTATTGAAAAGCATAAAGCAAAAATAATACTGGTGACTAAATGGACTCAATCAAAATTTACAATATAGTGTGTATTATTGTAGTCATATTTACATTTGTGTTTTTATACTTTAAATACCTATTGGGATGGTATAGTTATATGAAGATTTCTTTATTCATTCATTCATCCATAGACACTTAGATTGCTTCCATATTTTGGTTTTTGTAAATAATTCTGTAATAAAAATGAAAGAACATATACCTTTTTAAGTTAAGTTTTTCCTTTTGTTCTTTTTCAGATAAATACCTAGAAGTAGAATAGCTAGATAATATGATAGGTCTACTTTGAAATTTCTTAAGAGCTTTCAAGCTGTTTTTCATAGTGCCTGCACTCATTTATATTACCGCCAACAGTGCACAAGATTCCCATTTCCATTCTCCCCAAAATCTGCAGTTTCTCCCTCACACATGCTATTTCTGTATTTTTGATGACAGCCGTTCTAACAAATATGAAGTAATATTTTGTTGTGGTTATATTTTGCATTTACCTGGTGATTAATGACACAACATTTTTCCATATACCTCTTGGTCTGTACATCTTGGAAAACTATTTATATCCTCTGCTCATGATTAAATTGTATTGATTTTGAGTTTTGTTTTTTTGGTAGTTTTGTAGTTTTGTTTAGCTTTTTTATTTTTTTTCTTTTCTTTCTAGTTGTATGTGTTCTGCATATATTTTGGATATTAACCCCTTATCATATATACAATTTGAAAATATTTTCTCCCATTCAGGAGGTCGCCTTCCCATTTGTTCCTATGTTTTGCAGAAACTTCTCAGCTTGATATAAGCCCATTTATTTTTGCTTTTTTTGCTTTTGTTTCTTGTGTCATATTAAAGAAAAAGCCATTGTCAAGACAAATGTCAATCAATTCCCCACCTAGGCTTTCTTCTAAGAGTTTTATAGTTTCAGGTCTTATATTTAAATCTTTAATCCATTTTGAATTAATGTTTGTGTATGGCATAAGATAGTGGTTCAGATTCATTGTTTTGCCTGTGGTTATCCAACATTCTGACACCACTTATTCAAGAGAGTATCCTTCTCCATTTTGTATTCTTGGCTCTTTTGTAATCAATTAATTATTCATATATGGTGGCTTTATTTCTAGCCTGTTTATTTTGACCCATTGATCAATGTGTCTGCTTTTATGCCAATGGTATTCTTTTTAAATTACAATAACTTTGTAATATAGTTTGATGTCAGGGAGTATGATGCCTCCAGCTTCAAGAATACTTTAACTTTGGGGATGTTTCATGATTCCATACAAATTTTAGGTTCGTTTGTCTTATTTCTGTGAAAAATGCCATTGGGATTTTGATTGAGATTGCACTGACTCTTCATACTGCTTTGATAAGAAAAATATAAGAAAAACAAGCTATTAGTGGACACTTCAGAATTTCTATTTATAGTTTTCTGAAAGTAACACTGTAGTTTAAAAGAATATTTGTTTTAAAGCTACCTCCTTTTATATACTGCCTTTTCTCAGGTGTAGCTTTGGAGACACTGAAAGAAATTATGTTAAAATAATGTTAAAATATTCCTAACAAACCCCTTGACAACACTAATGATACCTGCTTCTGAATTTTAAAAACTCTTATTAAAAAAAAAAGTGTTTTGGAAAATAATAATGCTGTAAAGTGTTATATTAAAAAAAAGCCTCCATATAACATCAGTTGACACATATTTATAATTTAAAAATCTTGGAAAGTCAACCAATGCTCAAAGGACACTCAAGGTTTTCTGTTTTCCTATAATGTGATTATTTCCTTTACTGTTGTGTTTAGTTGCTGAGTCATGTCCAACTCTTTGTGACCTCATGGACTGTAGCCTGCCAGGCTTCTCTGTCTATGGGGATTCTCTAGGCAAGAATATTGGAGTGGGTTGCCATTCCCTCCTCCAGGGGATCTTCCCAAACCAGGGATCGAAACCAGGTCTCCCTCATTGCAGGCAGATTCTTTACCTTTTGAACCACCAAGGAAGCCCAAGAATACTGGAGTAGGTAGCCTACCCCATCTCCAGGGGATCTTCCTGACCCAAGATTTGAACTGGGATCTCCTGCATTGCAGGTGGATATTTTACCAGCTGAGCTACCAGGGAAGCTCTTTCCTTTAGAAAGGAAAATACTTTAGAAAGGAAAATCCATTGTCAAATACTCCTAGCCAGAGACTTTCCTACTATTTATACCAACAAAGTTAAAGTTGGGAACTTTCTAATTATGATATAAAACCAGAGGTCACCTCTGTAAAAATAAAGACTTGAAGTCAGTAAAATATGACCTTTTAGTACCCAGTAGATCAGTGGCACCCCACTCCAGTACTCTTGCCTGGAAAATCCCTTGGATGGAGGAGCCTGGTGGGCTACAGTCCATGGGGTCACTAAGAGTCAGACATGACTGAGACACTTTACTTTCACTTTTCACTTTCATGCATTGGAGAAGGAAATGACAACCCACTCCAGTGTTCTTGCCTTAAGAATCCCAGGGACAGGGGAGCCTGGTGGGCTGCCATCACACAGAGTTGGACACGACTGAAGCGACTTAGCAGCAGCTGCAGCAGCAGACCAACACACATAGGTGTTTTCTAGTCTCAGAAGACACTAAAACAATTCTGTAGATAATAAACAGATGACTTTAGAGACTTCTAAGGGGATTCTGGAAATGCTAGAGGTCAGGAAGTGTAGTTGGTGAAAACCACCTGGCTGCTCAGTTTTCCATACCTTAGGAATACTCAAATGTTTTTTTTTTTTTATTTTATTTTATTTTTAACTTTACAATATTGTATTAGTTTTGCCAAATATCGAAATGAATCCACCACAGGTATACCCGCATTCCCCATCCTGAACCCTCCTCCCTCCTCCCTCCACATACCCTCCCTCTGGGTCGTCCCAGTGCACCAGCCGCAAGCATCCAGTACCATGCAGCCAACCTGGACTGGCGACTCGTTTCATACATGATATTATACATGTTTCAATGCTATTCTCCCAATTCTCCCCACCCTCTCCCTTTCCCACAGAGTCCATAAGACTGATCTATACATCGGTGTCTCTTTCGCTGTCTCGTACACCGGGTTATTGTTACCATCTTTCTAAATTCCATATATATGTGTTAGTATACTGTATTGGTGTTTTTCTTTCTGGCTTACTTCACTCTGTATAATAGGGTCCAGTTTCATCCATCTCATTAGAACTGATTCAAGTGTATTCTTTTTAATGGCTGAGTAATACTCCATTGTGTGTATGTACCACAGTTTTCTTATCCATTCATCTGCTGATGGGCATCTAGGTTGCTTCCATGTCCTGGCTATTATAAACAGTGCTGCGATGAACATTGGGGTACACGTGTCTCTTTCCCTTCTGGTTTCCTTGGTGTCATACCTGCATTTTAAAGGAACAGAATATGACTGGTGGCTACTTACACATCGTGGATCAGAAAGAATGGTTTTTAAAAAAGCTAGGCTAATGCACGTATGTTTTATTTTTAAATTTTCCCAGTATAATTTTTTCCACAGTAATTGATGTTTAAAAAAAATTGAAATACAATTACTTTACAATGTTGTGTTAGTTT
>NW_011484131.1:16861-17424 GCF_000754665.1 Bison bison bison | reverse complement strand
TCTATTTCCAGTTTTTTAAGGAATCTCCACACTGTTCTCCATAGTGGCTGTACTAGTTTGCATTCCCACCAACACTGTAAGAGGGTTCCCTTTTCTCCACACCCTCTCCAGCATTTATTGCTTGTAGACTTATGGATCGCAGCCATTCTGACTGGCATGAAATGGTACCTCATAGTGGTTTTGATTTGCATTTCTCTGATAATGAGTGATGTTGAGCATCTTTTCATGTGTTTGTTAGCCATTTGTATGTCTTCTTTGGAGAAATGTCTATTTAGTTCTTTGGCCCATTTTTTGATTGGGTCATTTATTTTTCTGGAGTTGAGCTGTAGGAGTTGCTTGTATATTTTTGAGATTAGTTGTTTGTCCGTTGCTTCATTTGCTATTATTTTCTCCCACTCTGAAGGCTGCCTTTTCACCTGCTAATAGTTTCCAGAAGCTTTTAAGGTTAATTAGGTTCCATTTGTTTATTTTTGATTTTATTTCCAATATTCTGGGAGTTGGGTCATAGAGGATCCTGCTGTGATGTATGTCGGAGAGTGTTTTGCCTATGTTCTCCTCTAGGA
>NW_011484131.1:7378-16761 GCF_000754665.1 Bison bison bison | reverse complement strand
GAGATCTTTAATCCATTTTGAGTTTATTTTTGTGTAAGGTGTTAGAAAGTGTTCTAGTTTCATTCTTTTACAAGTGGTTGACCAGTTTTCCCAGCACCACTTGTTAAAGAGATTGTCTTTAATCCATTGTATATTCTTGCCTCCTTTGTCAAAGATAAGGTGTCCATATGTGCATGGATTTATCTCTGGGCTTTCTATTTTGTTCCATTGATCAATATTTCTGTCTTTGTGCCAGTACCATACTGTCTTGATAACTGTGGCTTTGTAATAGAGCCTGAAGTCAGGTAGGTTGATTCCTCCAGTTCCATTCTTCTTTCTCAAGATAGCTTTGGCTATTCGAGGTTTTTTGTATTTCCATACAAATTGTGAAATTATTTGTTCTAGTTCTATGAAAAATGCTGTTGGCAGCTTGATAGGGATTGCATTGAATCTTTAGATTGCTTTGGGTAGTATACTCATTTTCACTATATTGATTCTTCCAATCCATGAACATGGTATATTTCTCCATCTATTAGTGTCCTCTTTGATTTCTTTCACCAGTGTTTTATAGTTTTCTATATATAGGTCTTTAGTTTCTTTAGGTAGATATAATCCTAAGTATTTTATTCTTTCCGTTGCAATGGTGAATGGAATTGTTTCCTTAATTTCTCTTTCCGTTTTCTCATTATTAGTGTATGGGAATGCCAGGGATTTCTGTGTGTTGATTTTATATCCTGCAACTTTACTATAATCATTGATTAGTTCTAGTAATTTTCTGGTGCAGTCTTTAGGGTTTTCTATGTAAAGGATCATGTCATCTGCAAACAGTGAGAGTTTTACTTCTTCTTTTCCAATTTGGATTCCTTTTATTTCTTTTTCTGCTCTGATTGCTGTGACCAAAACTTCAAAAACTATGTTGAATAGTAATGGTGAAAGTGGGCACCCTTGTCTTGTTCCTGACTTTAGAGGAAATGCTTTCAATTTTCACCATTGAGGATAATGTTTGCTGTGGGTTTGTCATATATAGCTTTTATTATGTTGAGGTATGTTCCTTCTATTCCTGCTTTCTGGAGAATTCTTATCATAAATGGATGTTGAATTTTGTCAAAGGCTTTCTCTGCATCTATTGAGATAATCATATGGTTTTTATTTTTCAATTTGTTAATGTGGTGTATAACATTGATTGATTTGCAGATATTGAAGAATCCTTGCATCCCTGGGATAAAGCCCACTTGGTCATGGTGTATGATCTTTTTAATGTATGTTAATAAGTCATTCCTGATGACTGACTAAGGTGGTAACATGAAAATTTTCCTCTACTGACACATTGCTAGAGGCTAACCTGCTCTGGGACAGAAATTTGATGTTAACGAATCAGCTGGAATTTTAGATGAAATGTTTACTTTTATATGATTTCCTAGACTTGATCATATGTGGAAAACTTCATGATTTGGGTTTCAAAACACCAACATTGTCACAAAGGCAACATTAATCAAAATGCTAATAATATTTTACCTAGTGTAATTATCATTAAATTGGTTGTTGTTGTTGTCGAGCTGCTAAATCATGTCAAAGTCTTTGTGACCCCATGGACTGCTGCACACCAGGCTCATCTGTCTATGAGATTTCCCAGGCAAGAATACTGGAGTGTATTTCCATTTCCTTCTCCAAGAAAGCTTTCTCATTCAGGGTTATTTTTTATCTAGTCCAAGTCATGATTGTATAGACAGAGTGTTTGATCAAGTCTACACAGCCGGAATGAAAATCTGGCTCATGAACTGTACAAGATAGTTACTTTACAACCAGACCAGAACATCCCTATGATTGTCTCTGGGGTTACCTGGAAGTCACCTAAAGATTTGTCTGTGGTAAAGATGAGATGAGATGAGATAACAATTTTTAATGTGTGTTTTAAGTTGAAACTCTTCTGGCAGAACCCAGGACCACTGTCTAGCACTGTGTAGATGAATGACTGACATGACAGCCTGGTTTCCCTATTAAATCTGTAGCTTATTGAAACAAACAAAAATCCCTAAAAATTTCTATTGGAGCTCTCTTAAAATGAAGATCTACCTACATGTTTTGATAGATCATAATCCAGAGGTAAAGCATATCCAGTGAAACTTAGAACGTGGCAGCTGCACTTAGAGGTTTTTTGAGACCAAAGTACTTCCCTGCATTTTATTTCTCTGACTGTACTTCATCCTTTACCTTTTTGGGAATGTTTATTATCTGTGGAATCCTGTGAATCCTTTCAGTTATCTGTGCAACCATTGAATTAACTAACTGGTTAAGGTAAATCTTTCACATAACTAAATATATATACATATCTATGTCTATTACTTCCTAGCAAATTTTATCCTGCTGTTTAATTCATAAATTCATATAAATTATCTCAGATTTAGAAAAATCATAATACTAGGACACATGTTTATAACTTTTTTACATTTATAGTAAGTCATGTTTTACCATCAAAAAGCTCTGTAAGAATTGAGGCCAGTTTTTTCCTTGCTATATGTTAAGTGAAAGAGGTTAGGTCTCTTTTCATTTTCATCAATTTCCTAACAAGTCAAAATATACACATACAGTCGGAGAAAAAAAAAATCAATCTAAGCCCTCTGTGATGCTGAATTATAGCAACTTGAAAAGTAGAGAAATTTCCAGTTTTCTGCAGAAGGGAATTTGGGTGAATTTCCTAGTTTCAGGACAGTTTCCCAAACTAAGATCTTCCATATCCAACTTATGCAATGGATATTCTCTTATAGCAGTTTGTAATAAAAATTTCTTAGATTTTAGTCAGCGGCGACTGAGAGTGCCAGGCTCCGTGGGCACAGGAGCAGCTGAGAGGAGCTACCCCATGACCGAGGTCAGAGCAGGCAGCTGAGAGGAGCTACCTCATGACCGAGGTCAGAGCAGGCAGCTGAGAGGAGCAACCCCATGTCCAAGGAGCGGCGGCAGCACAGGCACAGGAGGGCCAAGAGGAGCTACTCCATGTTCAAGGTCAGGAGAGGGGGCCATGAGGAGATACCCCTCATCCAAGGTAAGGAGCAGAGGCTGAGCTTTGCTGGAGCAGCTGTGAAGAGATAACCGACGTCCAAGGTAAGAGAAACCCAAATGAGATGGTAGGTGTTGTGAGTGGGCATCAGAAGGCAGACACACTGAAACCATAATCACAGAAAAATAGCCAGTCTGATCACACGGACCACAGCGTTGTCTAACTCAATGAAACTAAGCCATGCTCTGTGGGGCCACATAAGACAGACGGGTCATGGTGGAGAGGTCTGACAGAATGTGATCCATTGGAGAAAGGAATGGCAAACCACTTCAGTAATCTTGCCTTGAGAACACCATGAAGAGTATGAAAAGGCAAAATGATAGGATACTGACAGGGGAACTCCCCGGGTTGGTAAGTGCCCAATATGCTACTGGAGATCAGTGGAGAAATAGCTCCAGCAAGTATGAAGGGATGCAGCCAAAGCAAAAACAATACACATTGTGGATGCAACTGGTAATAGAAGCAAGGTCCAATGCTGTAAAGAGCAATATTGCATAGGAAACTGGAATGTTAGGTCCATGAATCAAGGCAAATTGGAAGTGGTCAAAGAGGAGATGGCAAGAGTAAATGTCAACATTCTAGGAATCAATGAAATAAATGGACTATAATGAGTGAATTTAACTCAGATGACCATTATATCTACTACTGAGGGCAGAAATCCCTTAGAAGAAATGGAGTAGCCATCATGGTCAACAAAAGAGTCCAAAATGCAGTACTTGGATGCAATCTCAAAAATGACAGAATGATCTCTGTTTGTTTCCAAGGCAAACCATTCAATATCACAGTAATCCAAGTCTATGCCCCAACCAGTAACATTGAAGAAGCTGAAGTTGAATTGTTCTATGAAGACCTACAAGACCTTTTAGAATTAACACCCAAAAAAGATGTCCTTTTCATTATAGGGGACTTGAATGCAAAAGTAGGAAGTCAAGAAACACCTGGAGTAACAGGCATATTTTGCCTTGGTGTACGGAATGAAGTAGGGCAAAGGTTAATAGAGTTTTGCCAAGAGAACTCTCTGGTTATAGCAAACACTCTCTTCCAACAATACAAGAGAAGACTCTACACATGGACATCATCAGATGGTCAACACTGAAATCATATTGATTATATTCTTTGCAGCCAAAGATGGAGAAGCTCTATAAAGTCAGCAAAAACAAGACCAAGAGCTGACTGTGGCTCAGATCATGAACCCCTTATTGCCAAATTCAGACTTAAATTTAAGAAAGCATAGAACACCATTAGACCATTCAGGTATGACCTAAATCAAATTCCTTATGATTCTAAAGGGAAGTGAGAAATATACTTAAGGGACTAGACCTGCTAGACAGAGTGCCTAAAGAACTGTGGATGTAGGTTCATGACATTGTACAGGAGACAGGGATCAAGACCATACCCATGGAAAAGAAATACAAAAAAGCAAATTGGCTGTGTGAGGAGGCCTTAAAAACAGCTAAGAAAAGAAGAGAAGTGAAAAGCAAAGGAGAAAAGGAAATATATAAGCATCTGAATGCAGATTCCAAAGAATAGCAAGGAAAGATAAGAAAGCCTTCCTCAGTGATCAATGCAAAGAAATAGAGGAAAACAACAGAATGGGAAAGGCTAGAGATCTCTTCTAGAAAATTAGAGATACCAAGGGAACATTTCATGCAAAGATGGGCTCGATAAAGGACAGAAATGGTATGGCTCTAACAAAAGCAAAAGATATTAAGAAGAGGTGGCAAGAATACACAGAAGAACTGTACAAAAAAAAAGAGCTTCACGACTGATATAATCACGATGGTGTGATCACTCACCTAGAGCCAGACATCCTGGAATGTGAAGTCAAGTGGGCCTTAGAAAGCATCACTATGAACAAAGCTAGTGGAGGTGATGGAATTCCAGTGCAGCTATTTCAAATCCTGAAAGATGATGCTGTGAAAGTGCTGCACTCATTATGCCAGCAAATTTGGAAAACTCAGCAGTGGTCACAGGACTGGAAAAAGTTAGTTTTCATTCCAATCCCAAAGAAAGGGAATGCCAAAGAATGCTCAAACTACCACACAATTGCACTCATCTCACACGCTAGTAAATTAATCCTCAAAACTCTTCAAGCCAGGCCTCAGCAATACAAGATCCGTGAACTTCCAGATGTTCAAGTTGGTTTTAGAAAAGGCAGAGGAACCGGAGATCAAATTGCCAACATCTGCTGGATCCTCAAAAAGGCAAGAGAGTTCCGGAAAAACATCTATATCTGCTTTATTGACTATGCCAAAGCCTTTGACTGTGTGGATCACAATAAACTGTGGAAAATTCTGAAAGAGATGGGAATACCAGACCACCTGATCTGCCTCTTGAGAAACCCATATGCAGGTCAAGAAACAACAGTTAGAACTGGACATGGAACAACAGACTTGTTCCAAATAGGAAAAGGAGTACCTCAAGCATGTATATTGTCACTCTGCTTATTTAACTTATATGCAGAGTACGTCATGAGAAACACTGGGCTGGAAGAAGCACAAGCTGGAATCAAGATTGCCTGGAGAAATTTCAATCACCTCAGATATGCAGATGACACCACCCTTATGTCAGACAGTGAAGACGAACTAAAAAGCCTCTTGATGAAAATGAAAGAGGAGAGTGAAAAGTTGGCTTAAAGCTCAACATTCAGAAAATGAAAATCATGGCAACTGGCCTCATCACTTCATGAGAAATAGATAGGGAAACGGTGGAAACAGCGTCAGACTTTATTTTGGGGGGGCTCCAAAATCACTGCAGATGGTGACTGCAGCCATGAAATTAAAAGGCATTTACTCCTTGGAAGGAAAGTTATGACCAACCTAGATAGCATATTCAAAAGCAGAGACATTGCCAACAAAGGTCCGTCTAATCAAGGCTATGATTTTTCCATTGGTCATGTATGGATGCTGAGTGTTGAACTGTGAAGAAATCTGAGTGCCGAAGAATTGATGCTTTTTTTTCTCTCTCTCTTTTTATTTTATTTTTAAAATTTACAATGTTGTATTGGTTTTGCCATATATCAACATGAATCCGCCACAGGTATACTGAATTGTTGTGTTGGAGAAGACTCTTGAGAGTCCCTTGGACAGCAAGGAGATCCAACCAGTCCATCCTAAAAGAGATCAGTCCTGGGTGTTCATTGGAAAAACTGATGCTGAAGCTGAAACTCCAATACTTGAGCCACCTCATGCGAAGTGTTGACTCATTGGAAAAGACCCTGATGCTGGGAGGGATTGGGGGCAGGAGAAGAAGGGGACAACAGAGGATGAGATGGCTTGATGGCATCACCAACTCGATGGACGTGAGTTTGAGTGAACTCCGGGAGTTGGAGATGGACAGTAGGCCTGGCACTCTGGGATTCATGGGGTCACAAAGAGTCGGACACGACTGAGCAACTGAACTGAACTCAACTGAAACAGCTATTCACATTAAAAACTCAAAAATGATTTATTTTCATTTGATGAATACCACGACTTAGAACTTGAAATTATAGCTTAAATTAGCTACAAAGTTAAGCTGAATTAACTAAATATAGTAACTTCATGCCAAACATCATATTTGATAATTTAAAGATCCTTTTATTGCCTTAGTTTCATTTATGGATCCTGGGTTTTACTTGAGCTGTCAGAACTTGGAACTCATTTTGTTTTCAATATATTACCCTCTACTAATGTTTGATTTTTTATTTTCTGAATGTTACAGTGGATCTTGTTTTATTTTTCTATGATATGAAATGATAGCCCAGGTTAAAATCAAGCAGGACACATAATACTAAAAATTAAATTGGTCTTTGTCTATTAAGGAAAAGTCAAGTACAGGTATGAAAAAATATGCCAGTACCCACGCCAGGATTCTTAGCCTTTACTATACTCTATAATACCTGACAGCAGCTTCTAGGAGAGACTGGATTGACAGGTTAATTATAGAATATGTAAAACTATATGTACAGAAAACATATCAAACAATTTACCTGGCACTCCACCAGAAAACAGCAGACAACTTTTATTTGAAACTATTTGAGGATACAGATCATATAATGCATGACATTGAAAACTCCCATAACAAATGCATAGTGAGGCTGCCAGCAAGATTACTGATTCACATTCAAACAAAAATTTATGGGAAGAAAAAAATAAGCCTCTATTTACTTCAAAGTAAATGAATTCTCCTATTAGGATGGGCTGTACTATAGTATGCTGCACGATATTCTTCAAGTTGAATGAGATCACCTTCAAGTTTTACCATTATGACACTGATGTCTTGACATAACTTGAAAATCATATTCTATCCTTTATCATTTTGCACCAAAGAGATGCATATACTGACAAGGAATTTCTTGATCTACTGTCTTTGGTCCAAGGAAAAAAATTTTTTTTTTCTTCTAGATATCTACAGAGGAGTTCACCTTACCTTGAAATCAATCTGAACCTTTAAAAGTAGTCATAAGTAACTCCCGTTAGAATAAATCTATCTTGAAATGATAAAACATCCAAAGGACAATTATATCAATACAAGACTCTGATTTTCCTGAAAGCCATGTCTTCCAGCTATGTTGTTAGTGTGTCTGGCTAGGCATGACCTTGATATTTCATGTTATTTTGACTATACATGAGCCTTAAAGAAATACAAGACATATTTCACAAGAGTAAGAATTGTTCTGTTCATCTTAGCCAAAATTATTTCTCCCCACTGTTGTGTCATATGTTCTGTGCAGATTGTCTATTTGGTTACTGCAATCAGCCCTGGAAATAGCCTCATTTCAGTGGTGAAATGATTTCTGTATGAAAGGATCTTGCAGGGCACTTGGGGAACACACAGGATAAGTGGATCTATATCACACTAAGAAGCTTTTGTTAGTGTGAGATTGTGTTCAATCTTTTGACAAATCCACAAACAGGATAAATGCATGCATTCTAATATGGGATCTTTGGCAGAAATATGGCTTGAATATTATTCCTTTATTATATACCTTAATTCTGGATTATAGAATCTGTATTATTTTCAATGGAGAAAAAAATATAATCTCAGCTTTTGGTGTTTGCCTAACCTCAAAAGCTATCAATGATGGCTATTTATTGAGGAGTGACATTATTCCAGGCTCTTTTTAAAGAAATGTATATGTATTAATTCACATTTTTTTCTGGGCATTTTATATGATAAGTCAATGTATTATGATTGTATTGAAGAATTAAGGTTCAGCTAATTTGAATTCAAATATTCAGACAATATTTGAGTGTCAATCAAAGGTGGATTTATTGGAAAGTTAATGAAGTCAATGAAATCATGGTTGTTCACTGATAAGTACCTCTTCCAATGCTCTAAATGAAGTCCCACAATTAGCTTCATATATTCCTACCTCATTTAGTATTAGTAATGTTTTATTATTTTTTATAGATGGTTTCCTAATTTTAACAAATTTAATTTGTCACAAAATTTGTATTCAAGCCTGATAATTGTATACAAATTTTCAATCACTTTCCTAGATATGTGAGATAACTCAGTAAACAAAGTTCTTACATTCTAGAATTCCACACTGATTGTGTAGATCAAAACAAACTGGAACATTCTTAAAAAGATGAGAATACCAGACCACCTGAACTGTCTCCTGTGATATCCATATGCAGGTCAAGAAGCAACAGTTACAACTGGACATGGAATAACGGACTGGTTCCAAAATGGAAAAGAAGTACATTAAGAATGTATATTGTCACCCTGATTATTTAATTTCTATGTAGAGTACAACATGTGAAATGCTTGCATCGATGAAACACAAGCTGGAATCAAGATTGCCAGGAGAAACATCAATAACCTCAAATATGCAGATGACACCAGCCTTATGGCAGAAAGTGAAGAACTAAAGAGCCTCTTGATGAAAGTTAAAGAGGAGAGTTAAAAAGCTGGCTTAAAACTCAACATTCAAAAAACGAAGACCATGGCATCTGGTCCCATCGCTTCTTGGCAAATAGATGGGAAAACAATGGAAAAAGTGGCAGACTTTATTTCTTGGGGCTCCAAAATCACTGCAGATGGTGACTGCAGCCATGAAATTAAAAGATGTTTGCTCCTTGGAAGAAAAGCTATGACCAACCGAGACAGCATATTAAAAAGAAGAGACATTGCCAACAAAGGTCCATCTAGTCGAAGTTATGATTTTTCCAGTAGTCACATATGGATGTGAGAGTTAGACTATAAAGAAAGCTGAGCACAGAAGAATTGATGCTTTTGAACTGTGATGTTGGAAAAGACTCTTGAAAGTCTCTTGGACTGCAAGGAGATCCAGCCAGTGCATTCTGAAGGAGATCAGCCCTGGGATTTCTTTGGAAGCAATGATGCTAAAGCTGAAACTCCA
>NW_011484131.1:2913-5413 GCF_000754665.1 Bison bison bison | reverse complement strand
ATACCTTGATTATTGAAACTAAAATTAATTTTTATAATTAATCATTAAATATAGGTATGCAACAAATTAGTTGTGTAAGTAGTAGTAGAATTCAGTCTTTAAAGAATCCCCTACTATACTTTTATCAAGAAGTGAAACAAGGTTTGTTTCTTTGCTTTATAAAATGAGATGGCCTCCATCTTCGAGTGTCCAACAAAGATCTCCACTTCCTGTCATCTAAATTGTTGTATAGTCCAGTGCTGTAACTCATAGGTAATTTCTGTCTTCCTAGCCACTGGGGAGTATTTAGAAATATATGGAAACAAATTTTGTTATCTCATTGGGGGAGGGGCTACTACTGTATTGCTTAGAGCCAGAATGATGCTAAGCATTATACAATGGATCAAACAGTCTCTCATAACAAATAATTATTTGTTATGTTATTGTTACTGACAAAAATGTGTCAGTGCTGAGACTGAAAATCACTGTAGTTCCTTTCAACACTGGGTAGGGTTGACCTATGTCACCAATAGGATACTGTGGAAACGATGATGCATGACTTAGCCTAAGTCAGAAGATATCATATTTTCTTTGTATTGCTTTCTCTGGGGAAAGCTAGTTTCATGTTGTGAAGACACCCACATAGATAAGTCTACATGATGAGACACAAAGGATTTTTGCAAGCCGTGTGAGTGGATGCTGAGGTTTGGATGCACATCCCCAAGCTTCAGGGAAGCCTTCAGATGATTAATTATCCAGACCACAACTCCTTCTGAGAGCCCTTGAGCCAGAACTATTGAACTGTACTGTTTCTTAATATTTCCAAATCTCAGACACTGTGTGGTAGTAAATATTTATTGCTTTTACCCACTAAAGTTTGGGATAATGTATTAGGGGAAAACAAATAATGAATGAATAAGTAAATAAATAAAAAGTGTTCATATAAGTCTTAATGATTCTTAGAGCCAAGTACAGCTGCATATTCCACTGTTAAATTGGATTAGGTTTTATCCTCCCCTTTGGGTTTAAGAAGAGATGTTTGTCTTTCTCCCCATCAGCTGCTCAGAGCTACTCAGTTCTTTAAATCATTTCTATCCAAAGTGTGTCTCATGACACAGAACAATGGCATCACTTGGGAGCTTATTAGCAATGCAAAATCTCATACAATATTCCAGAAGGACTAAATCAGAATTTGGATATTTACAAGATCCCCAGGTTATTCAACCCCACTTTTATTTATTTTTTTTTTACAAAAAAAAAATTAGATTTATTTTAGGATGGATAGTTGATCAAATCTAGATGATAAGTTAGTGTATTTGAAGTACTCCATTTTCATACTAATTTTACATAATAGTTTTGACAACAACTCAGATTGGTAGATTCACAGTTTCTGTTTTAAAACAGCTTAGTCATCCCTAACCATCACTGAGACCATGGATTGTCACTTTGTTGGACCTCAGTTTCCAGGTTTGCACTAGAAAAACTGGAATGATTAAATTTCAGATTTCCTTAAAATTCACTGATTCTATGTTCTTTTTTTATTTTATTTTATTTTTAAACTTTACATAATTGTATTAGTTTTGCCAAATATCAAAATGAATCCACCACAGGTATACATGTGTTCCCCATCCTGAACCCTCCTCCCTCCTCCCTCCCCATACCATCCCTCTGGGTCGTCCCAGTGCACTAGTCCCAAGCATCCAGTATCGTGCATCGAACCTGGACTGGGATCTCGTTTCATACATGATATTTTACATGTTTCAATGCCATTCTCCCAAATCTTCCCACCGTCTCCCTCTCCTACAGAGTCCATAAGACTATTCTATACATCAGTGTCTCTTTTGCTGTCTCATACACAGGGTTATTGTTACCATCTTTCTAAATTCCATATATATGCGTTAGTATACTGTATTGGTGTTTTTCCTTCTGGCTTACTTCACTCTGTATAATAGGCTACAGTTTCATCCACCTCATTAGAACTGATTCAAATGTATTCTTTTTAATGGCTGAGTAATACTCCATGGTGTATATGTACCACAGCTCTCTTATCCATTCATCTGCTGATGGACATCTAGGTTGCTTCCATGTCCTGGCTATTATAAACAGTGCTGCAATGAATATTGGGATACACATGTCTTTTTCCCTTCTGGTTTCCTCAGTGTGTATGCCCAGCAGTGGGATTGCTGGATCATAAGGCAGTTCTATTTCCAGTTTTTTAAGGAATCTCCACACTGTTCTCCATAGTGGCTGTACTAGTTTGCATTCCCACCAACAGTGTAAGAGGGTTCCCTTTTCTCCACACCCTCTCCAGCATTTATTATTTGTAGTCTTTTGGATCGCAGCCATTCTGACTGGTGTGAAATGGTACCTCATAGTGGTTCTGATTTGCATTTCTCTGATAATGAGTGATGTTGAGCATCTTTTCATGTGTTTGTTAGCCATCTGTATGTCTTCTTTGGAGAAATGTCTATTTAGTTCTTTGGCCCATTTTTTGATTGGGTCATTTATTTTTCTGGAGTTG
>NW_011484131.1:0-363 GCF_000754665.1 Bison bison bison | reverse complement strand
CTTTTTCACTCTCCACTTTCACTTTCATCAAGAGGCTTTTGAGTTCCTTTTCACTTTCTGCCATAAGGGTGGTGTCATCTGCATATCTGAGATTATTGATATTTTTCCCGGCAATCTTGATTCAACTTGTGTTTCTTCCAGTCCAGCATTTTTCACTCTGCATATAAGTTAAATAAAGAGTGTGACAGTATACAGCCTTGACATACTCCTTTTCCTATTTGGAACTAGTCTTTTGTTCCATGTCCAGTTCTAACTGTTGCTTCCTGACCTGCAGAGAGGTTTCTCAAGAGGCAGATCAGGTGGTTTGGTATTCCCATCTCTTTCAGAATTTTCCACAGTTTATTGTGATCCACACAGTCAAAG
>NW_011484130.1:4836-5957 GCF_000754665.1 Bison bison bison | reverse complement strand
GGCGGCGGCCGGGAGGAGCAACCCCACCTCCAAGGAGCCGTGGCTGTGCGGGCGCAGGAGGGCCCACAGGAGCTATTCCATGTTCCAGGTCAGAAGGGGTGGCAGTGAAGAGATACCCCTCGTCCAAGTTAAGGAGCAGCAGCTGCGCTTTGCTGGAGCAGTCGTGAAGAGATAGCCCACGTCCAAGGTAAGGGAAACCCAAGTAACACGGTAGGTGTTGTAAGAGGGCATCAGAGGGCAGACACACTGAAACCATACTCACAGAAAACTAGTCAATCTAGTCACACTAGGACCACAGCCTTGTCTAACTCAATGAAATTAAGCCATGCTGGTGGGGCCACCCAAGATGGGCGGGTCATGGTGGAGAGGTCTGACAGAATGTGGTCCACTGGAGAAGGGAATGGCAAACCACTTCAGTATTCTTGCCTTGAGAACCCCATGAACAGTATGAAAAGGCAAAATGATAGGATACTGAAAGAGGAACTCCCCAGGTCAGTAGGTGCCCAATATGCTACCGGAGATCAGTGGAGAAATAACTCCAGAAGGAATGAAGGGATGGAGCCAAAGCAAAAACAATACCCAGCTGTGGATGTGACTGGTGATAGAAGCAAGGTCTGATGCTGTAAGAGCAATACTGCATAGGAACCTGGAATTTCAGGTCCATGAATCAAGGCAAATTGGAAGTGGTCAAACAAGAGATGGCAAGAGTGAACATCGACATTCTAGGAATCAGTGAACTAAAATGGACTGGAATGGGTGAATTTAACTCAGATGACCATTATATCTACTACTGCGGGCAGGAATCCCTCAGAAGAAATGGAGTAGCCGTCATGGTCAACGAAAGAGTCTGAAATGCACTACTTGGATGCAATCTCAAAAACGACAGAATGATCTCTGTTCGTTTCCAAGGCAAACCATTCAATATCACAGTAATCCAAGTCTATGCCCCAACCAGTAACGCTGAATAAGCTGAAGTTGAACGGTTCTATGAAGACCTACAAGACCTTTAAGAACTAACACTCCAAAAAGATGTCCTTTTCATTATAGGGGACTGGAATGTAAAAGTAGGAAGTCAAGAAACACCTGGAGTAACAGGCAAATTTGGCCTTGGTATACGGAAT
>NW_011484130.1:0-1119 GCF_000754665.1 Bison bison bison | reverse complement strand
GACTCTTCAAGACCCCATGGACTGCAGCCTACCAGGCTCCTCTGTCCATGGGATTTTCCAGGCAAGAGTACTGGAGTGGGGTGCCATCGCCTTCTCCGAGGGAATCAGTATATCTGATTTTAAAAAGCCTCATGTCCTTTAATATATAGATCATTCTTGGTTTAAGTGCTGAAAGTTAGTAATTTTGTATTTACTTAATGACTTTAAAATCATCAGTTTACCATTTGTAGTCTAACATTAATTAATACTAAAATAAAGGAGGTAACTTAAACAGCTCTCTCTTGCTCCAATCAAATATATTTTCCATTGACTACATATCGAGTCATGATGCAGAGTACATCATGAGAAATGCTGGGCTGGAAGAAGCATAAGCTGGAATCAAGACTGCCGGGAGAAATATCAAAAACCTTAGATATGCAGGTGACACCACCCTTATGGCAGAAAGTGGTAACTGCTAAGTTGATTCAGTCATGTCGACTCTGTGCAACCCCATAGACAGCAGCCCACCAGGCTCCCCCATCCCTAGGATTCTCCAGGCAAGAACACTGGAGTGGGTTGCCATTTCCTTCTCCAATGCATGAAAGTGAAAAGTGAAAGTGAAGTCGCTCAGTCGTGTCCGACTCTTAGTGACGTCATGGACTGCAGCCTACCAGGCTCCTCCATCCATGGGATTTTCCAGGCAAGAGTACTGGAGTGGGTTGCCATTGCCTTCTCTGAAAGTGAAGAGGAACTAAAAAGCTTCTTGATGAAAGTGAGAGAGGAGAGTGAAAAAGTTGGCTTAAAGCTCAACATTCAGAAAATGAAGATCATGGCATCTGGTCCCATCACTTCATGGGAAATAGAAGGGGAAACAGTGTCAGACTTTTGGGGGGGGTGCTCCAAAATCACTGCAGATGGTGACTGCAGCCATGAAATTAAAATATGCTTACTCCTTGGAAGAAAAGTTATGACCAACCTAGATAGCATATTGAAAAGCAGAGACATTACTTTGCCAATAAAGGTCCATCTAGTCAAGGCTATGGTTTTTCCAGTGTCACTTATGGATGTGAGAGTTGGACTATGAAGAAAGCTGAGCAACCAAAGAATTGATGCTTTTGAACTGTGGTATTGGAGAAGACT
>NW_011484129.1:10908-11025 GCF_000754665.1 Bison bison bison | reverse complement strand
ACAGTCCATGGGGTCGCAATGGACTGTGTGAAGGTGCCTCAGAAAAATAAAAATAGAACTACCATATCCAGCAATCCAATTCCTAGGCATATATCCAGACGAAGCTCTAATTTGAAA
>NW_011484129.1:8472-10225 GCF_000754665.1 Bison bison bison | reverse complement strand
ACACATCTCTTTACCTGTGCTTCTTGTTGCATTTCCCCTGGTAATCTTTTACATCAATTTCTCTCTCTTACACCTTCCAGGACCAAATACTTTCTCATGTCCCACCATTATCTTGGAATATTCTCTTCTCTGGCAATGAGTAACCATGTCACTCATGTTCAGAACTGTCTTAAATGGCAATAACTTGTGTATGAACTTGCTGAAATCAGCTTGGGTTGTCTCCCCAGAGACTTGTCCACTTCTTCATTTCAGACAGTATAGGACTACATGGTCTCCCATGTTGCACTTCAGGAAATCTGGCTCCATCCCTAGCCTCATGGGTGACTTAATTTGATCAAGCCAATCATTGAGATTCCATCACCAACTCATCCTGACCAGTTACTGACTGGCCAGTGAGATGTGAAAGGAAATCTTGTCTTATAGTCAGTTGTAAAGGATATAGCTGGGAAACATTTCTTAACAGGAAACATGCAAGTACTTTTTTTTTTTCTGCCTCTGAATTTAAGTGTACAAAAATGTGATGATAGAGCTACTGCAGCCATTTTACAACCATGAAGGAAGCTATCATACAGAAAATTAATCTTAATAGTCCTAGTTTTCTTCCATTTTACAAAATAGCCTTAGGAAAATCTCTAAGTTTGGGCTTAAAATGGATAATCCAACGAATAAATAAAACAAAGGCTTTTAAGGTAGAGGGCTCTCTCTTTCATCATAAGTTTTATTATTCATTTTCTCTACCTAAATGTCTCCTTTTCCATTTCTCATACACTACAGGATTTTAGGTCTACTCTCCTGGCTGCTTTAGCAATCAGAGCTTTCTCTTCAGTCAGAGACTGATTTGTCTAGACCCCTGATAGTTGTAGCAAACATAGGCTGGCCAACATGAGTAGTGGTAGTGGCAGGAGCTGCTGTTGCAGATGCTTTCCAGGAAATCTAACAAAGAATCGAGGTCTACTATTGGGAATGTTGAAGGAACATTAAAGCATAACTCAGCCAAGGTTATATGTAACATCTGAGTTCTCTCTCTGAGAAAATCTTTTGTACTAATAAAGTGTGCATTTCAGAGGCTAAAATTTCAGTAAAAAAAAAAAATCATGTGCAAACAGAACACCAAAAAGACTATTTGAGGCTTCCTGATTCTTTAAAATGTGTCCTTAGAGGAACAAGACATTTGGTCAAGAAAGATATATAGTTTAGTAATTCCTTAACATTAACAGATTTATTTCAATTCGACAAGCCTTCACTGAAAGCCTAGTTTGACCTCAGCCCTGTGCTAGGCAGTTGGCATAAGCATACAAGAAAGAATCATTCTCTGCTTTTAAGAAGCTCAAACTTGGTCTTGAATCTAGCTAAGAACTAATAAATGGAGGTATAAATAGGGTTCTTTGTGAGCAAAAGGTTGGAGCTATCAATGCTAACTGGGAGAGTAGGGGATATGTCACAAAGAAGTAACATTTGAACTATATCATAAAGGATGAGAAAGATCAACAGGGAAGAATGGAACCCAGATGGTTTGATTTGAGTGGTGCAAAAAGACATTCTTGGAATGACAATAGAGCTGAAATTAGGTTGTATGGTTTTTATGACTTCATCTTTAGAAGTTAGGTAAACAATGAGACTCACTTTCCCCCACCTTCCTTTCCCTGACTTGCCAGCTGTTAGGATTTCTCCCATCTTTGACTATTGTTCAGCTCCTCAGTCTGAGAGCTGCAATTTCAGTCTTAATGTCTGCTCTTTGTGTGACAGTTCTTGC
>NW_011484129.1:3992-5793 GCF_000754665.1 Bison bison bison | reverse complement strand
GTGGGAGGGGGGTTCAGGATGGGGAACACGTGTACACCCATGGCTGATTCATGTCAATGTATGGCAAAAACCATTACAACATTGTAAAGTAATTAGCCTCCAATTAAATAAATTAAAAAAAAAAACAAATAAATACAAATAAGCTTAAAAAAAGGAAATAAAAATAATTGATTAGGATCAAACAGTTAATAGGATTCAAATTAGATTTGAAAAATGTTATTAGTTTAATAATTAGGACATGACTGGTAAAAAGAAAGTATGGTTTATATTTATAGAACATCTCCATATAGGAAGAAAAAACTGTCCCTTGAAGTTTTGACCATTATTATCCTTGGTCCACTTTCCTTCAGAGAGTTAGGAAACTTTCACTGAGACAATCACACAAGCTGCTCTCACTTTAACACTCTAGGTAAATATGGATTTAAAAAAATTATTAAATAAGCTCTTTAAATCATATTTCATTTGAAGCTCAAGGTTAACAAAGAACAAATAAATTCGAAGAATATCTGGCTGAAAAAGTACAGCCCATTGCCAGAAATTATAGAATTCTTTCCTATCCTAAATTCTAGTCTTATTCCTGGTATTTGACACTAGCTTAGGACTCACCTAGATATTTGCACTTCTAAAATCCTAGAACCAGTAAAGCCAGCACAGCCTTGCACCAGCATTAAGATTTGTTATATGAACAGAATGTTATGGCTTATGAGAGTCCATGAGTTCCAGTTTGATATTATCTGCCAAAATCAGTTAATGTTGATGTTCCAGGTTGAAGAGGATTCTAATATCACAATGAATTTTGGTGTGTTTTCTGACTTTGATTTTTCCACAGTGAATAGAGATTTGTTCTGTCATCTGTTGACTGACTGTAGCCACATCTTACAGTACCTGTTAGCTCATAGTTCTGCCTTTAGACACCACAAGCTAATCTGTTTCTCCTCCAGTTTCACAGCTACAAGATCTATCTCAGTTATATCTCAAAGCCAGTATGTGATTTATGGTTTCTACACAAAGTTCTTTTTTTATACACTGTTGAACTTGCCAAGGAACAAGTCAAATTAGCAAGCACTCCCCACACTATGAATTAATTGTGATGTAGGTCAAAGTATAGGTTCAAAGTTACTGTCTTTCTTATTGGAACACATAGAGGTTGTTTAGTTTTGTAGATTAGGATCATTGTCTATGGAATCAGACAGACTTTTGCTCAAAGACTGACCACACACAAGCCATGTGACCCTGAGTGAGATGTATAAGTTATCTGAGCCTCAGTCTTTACATCTATAAAATGGGAATTAAAATATCTATCTCATAGAGTTTTAAGGGCATAGGGTGTGTGTTTGTGTGCACACGCACATGTGTGTTATGTGTAGTATAGCACATAGTGCAGAGAAATGCTTTAAAAATGACAAATATTATTACAATGAGAAAAACTTAGGTGAGAGTAACATTTTTAGACCCATCTTATATATCAGGAATCTAAGGTTTGGAGAAGATAAGTAAACATCCTGTGTAATAATGGATCAATCTTCAACTGTGGAGATGCTTGAGTAGTATTCACATCTGTGCAAGTCAGGGAAAATTTGGTTGCAAACAGAATACCCAAACCAAACTAGCTCAGGCCAAAAAAAAGAATGAAAGCAATTTATTGATTTACATAAATGAAATTCAAAGACTGCCTGATCCAGAGGCAGGGCTGGATGACAGGCACTGTTGGAGTCAATGCTCAAATGTGTCATCAGACTCATTTTGCTAGAAATGGACCCACATTTATATGGGCAGTTAATCAAAGAAGGCAACAATATAT
>NW_011484129.1:0-1080 GCF_000754665.1 Bison bison bison | reverse complement strand
GTCCATGGGGTGGCAAAGAGTCAGACACGACTGAGGGACTTCACTTTCACTTTCATGTTTTACCTGAAGGTTGTTAAGAGAGTGAATCATAAGTGTTCTTATTGTAGGGGAAAACATTTTTTTTTCTATTTCTTTAATTTTGTACCTATATGAGATGATGGATGTTCACTAAACTTACTGTGGTCATCATTTCATGATGTATGTAAGTCAAATCATCATGCTATATGCCTTAAATTTATAGAGTGCTGTATGTCAATTATATCTCAATAAAACTAGAAGGAATAAAAGCACTTTTTTTCTCTCCTTCTGACTATTTCTGACCCCCTATTTTATTTTCTTCAGTCTCAGGCTCCACCTTGTAGCAGTATGAGAGCAGAAATACAGGCTTTATAGTCCTTCATGTTCAAGTAGAGCAGGAAAGAAGAATCATTTCCCCAGAAGCTCTGGAAAAGCCTGAGTGTTCATAGACACTTGAAGGATAATGGGACCATCACTGAACCAACTATTGTACCCTGGGAAATGCAATATGCTGATAGGCTGTCATCTCACATGCTAGTAAATTAATGCTCAAAATTCTCCAAGCGAGGCTTCAGCAATATGTGAACCGTGAACTTCCAGATGTTCAAGCTGGTTTTAGAAAAGGCAGAGGAAACAGAGATCAAATTGCCAACATCAGCTGGATCATCGAAAAACCAAGAGAGTTCCAGAAAAATATCTATTTCTGCTTTATTGACTATGCCAAGGCCTTTGACTGTGTGGATCACAATAAACTGTGGAAAATTCTGAAAGAGATGGGAATACCAGACCACCTGACCTGCCTCTTGAGAAATTTGTTTGCAGGTCAGGAAGCAACAGTTAGAACTGGACTTGAAACAACAGACTGGTTCCAAATAGGAAAAGGAGTACGTCAAGGCTGTATATTGTCACCCTGCTTATTTAACTTCTATACAGAGTACAGCATGAGAAACGCTGGGCTGGATGAAGCACAAGCTGGAATCAAGATTGCCAGGGAAATTATCAATAACCTCAGATATGCAGATGACACCACCCTTATGGCAGAAAGTGAAGAAGAACTAAAGA
>NW_011484128.1:5220-6188 GCF_000754665.1 Bison bison bison | reverse complement strand
GTTGAAAAGCATCAGGAAAAGCAAAGCCGAGTCTGAGAAGTACACGCTCTCCAGCAGGACCATGTCTGATGGTTGCAAACACAGTGAGGTAAGATCATGAACTGCCCCCAGAGCACTTCACTAACCAATTCATTGATCAGCACATGCCTAGCACACTGGACAGCTGCGTATGAGCTGTTGCTATCTTAGGATGGCTTACCCTTTGTTTACTGTTTGACTCATGCTCAAGTGGCATTGGTGGTAAAAAATCTGCCTGTCAATGCAGAAGATGCCAGATACCTGAGTTTGAACCCTGAGTCAGGAAGATCCCCTAGGTAGAAAATGGCAATGAACTCCAGTATTCTTGCCCGGAAAATTCCACGCACAAAGGAGCCTGGCAGGTACAGTCCATTGGGTTGCACACAATCGGACACTACTGAGCATGCACACGTGTGCGCGTGCGCACACACACAAACACACTAACCATTAGCAGTGGTCTCAGTTTGTTTACAAAATGTATTTCACTTGTATTCCTTCGGGGAACTGTGTCCATCTTGACTCATATCAGTATTCTTATTGAAAACTTACTATGTGCCATGCATGGTCAACTAAATAAGCAACTATCAATGATCTGAAATGGTGAGGTACATTCTATTCAGAGTCACATTATCCTACCATTTTGCTGTACACCTGTCTCTATGTAACACTCAGCAGCACCCCTCAAAAACGCAGAAAATGGGGAGAGATTATGTACTTATCTGAGCACCAAAGAGAAAGCTGTTAGCTGGAATTTTAGACTTTCTTAACAAGACTGCCTGATATTGGGGCACTCTCTGTGCTATGCTGTGCTGTGTTGTGCTGTGCTGTGCTGTGCTGTGCTCCGTTGCTTCAGTCGTGTCTGATTCCGTGCTTTCCTATGGACTACAGCACGCCAGGATCCTCTGTCCATGGGATTCTCCAGCAAGAATACTGGAGTGGGTTGTCATGCA
>NW_011484128.1:934-1521 GCF_000754665.1 Bison bison bison | reverse complement strand
ACTTCTTGGTGCTGCCTGCATTCCATGGTTAATGGCCTCGTAATTCACTCAATCTTCAAAGTCTGTTTAGTGTAGCTTTTCAGATCAATCAGCTCACCTCTATCCTCCTCCTCCTTCTTCCCCTTCTTTTCCTCCTCTTTCATCTCTCTCTCTCTCCTCCTCACCTCCATCTTATATCTTTTCCCGCGTCTTACTCTCTTACTTCCCTCTCTCCTTTATGAAGACCCAGATCATTACATTGGCTCATCAGGGTAATCCAGGATAAATTTTCCACCTAAAGATCATAAAAATTCATTTTTCCATGTAAGCTCATATATTTGCAGCTTCCAGAGTTAAGATGTTGACATCTTTGTGGGATCATTATTCTGCTAGCACATCTATTGTACATGGGTTAGGTTTATAGTTTAGTTCAGTTGTTCAGTCATGTCCAGCTCTTTGCAGCCCCATGGACTGCAGCACTCCAGGCCTCCCTGTCCATCACCAACTCCTGGAGTTTACTCAAACTCATCTCCATTGACTCAGTGATGCCATCCAACCATCTCATCCTGTGTCATCCCCTTCTCCTCCTGCCTTCAATCTTTCCCAGC
>NW_011484128.1:0-834 GCF_000754665.1 Bison bison bison | reverse complement strand
AATAAAATCATTGCACTCTTTGGTAAAAACATTACATATAGGGTCAAAACCAAGAGCCATACATCAGTGAGAATTTGTTTGATTCATCTCCTGCTTTCCTCTCCAGCTTCATATACCATGTACTCACCATTATTCCAGCCACATCAAATTTCTTTCAATTTTGAAAATTCAGTGTGCCTCTTTGGGACAAAGGCTTTGCACATATTCCTTCTCTTTAAAACACTTTTTTATTCCTTGACTCAAAACTGTGTACGCCTTCAGACATATCTCTATATGTCGATTCCTCCATGAAGCCTGTACCTGCTCAGATTAGATCAGATTCTTCCATGTTTCTTTCCAATAGCCCCTAGAGAGTTTTGTCAGAGTCACTTTGCTCTTGATTTTCTCTATTTGATTAATATCTGTTTCCTTCTAGATTTACCATCTGCAGGCACCATTTTGCTTTTCCTGTCTGTATATCTTCAATATTTCACACAGTGCCAGACATGTAGAACTACTCAATGCATAATTGCTACATGATTGGTTAAATTAATGAATGAATAATCTGCACCTGAAAGAAGGGGCAGAAACTGTATTATTCATCAATCTCTCTCTCCAGTGTTTAACATTTTCCAAATGATCAGAAATTACTTACTAAACAAAAATGAATGAATGAATAACTGATCATTAAGGGGGTAAAATATCAGACAAAATTATTGATTATTTGATGGTGCCTCTTTCCTTTGGAAATATCAAGGTAATTCTCTCTCCTACTATATTTTTTTATATTAACCATCCTGTCTACCAATAAACCCACATTCCTTATGATCCCAGAGCATTGTGTAGATCCTAGTT
>NW_011484127.1:8326-9736 GCF_000754665.1 Bison bison bison | reverse complement strand
AATTTTAAGTTGATCCTCTTGTTCTTTGAATTATCAGATTATATAAGCACCACTATAACAATAATTCCACTTTAATTTTATAATTCACATTTAATTCACTTCACATTGACAATAATTGTTTTAAACTTCTGCTCTTTTTTTTTTAACCTTTAAAATTGCTTTCTGAATCACTGACTCAAAAGTAAAGGGAGCAAATACCATTTTCCAGGTTAATGATTATTTTTAAAATGTTATCTTTTAAAATTTGCCTTAGATACAAGCAGCACCTCAGGAGAATTTAGAACAGTTAAAAGAGAAGAATAATGCTTCTATAAGAATTCAGATGGAACTCAGAATTAAAGACTTGGAATCTGAACTCTCCAAGGTGAAAACTTTGCAAGAAGATTCTCAAAAAGCAGAGTTGGAAAAGTATAAGCAACTCTACCTAGTAGAACTAGAAGTTAGAAAGTCATTGGAAGGTAAACTAGACAAGTAAGTCAAAACACAGAAAGTAAATTTAGTTCGTTAATTTGTCTCTAAAGCCTAATTTTTATAGAGCACAGTTCATGAGATTAGTAGGAAGTAAAAGCTAACTAGATGGTCACTGCTAGAGGGTGGCCTAAGACAAACTATTAATACGGTGTCCTTTTAAGTTTTACCACAGAGTCGGAAATGACTGAGGTGACTTAGCAGCAGCAGCACACTGCATAAAGGCATGCTTGTGAAACTGGGGGCAATTAACACAGGAGTGAAAGACGGGATAATTCACAGAGTGTCTAGAAGTAGTATGGTGATCTGACTGAGGGAGCGGGTGTGGAGGATGGAAAGGGCAGATGGCACCTCCAGTGCCTAGTCCGGGTTTCCCCACTGTCTGAAAGCAGAGCATTTCTAGGAAGCCTTTCATAAGCCCAAACAGCATACAGCAAAGAAGAAGGTACCCGAGGGCACGTTCTGCTACTTGAAGCCTAAAATGAATATGCACAAGTGAAACACAGGTGCTCCCATATAGGGTTCAGGGTTGTGGTGACTTGACACTGAGTTGTGGGATGTGGCTTCCAGGGAAGGAGCTCAGTGGGGCCAGTGTCCCTGCTTGGGGAGCGCAATGCGTCTCACTGTAAAATGTACATGGAAACTTTTTATATGAAATCAAAAAGTCTCTTCAAAAAAAATTTGTTTTTGCTTTTTGATTATCAAAAAGAGATGCTGACATAGGCCTTTCCTAGAAGTGAAGTAACATAAAGTAAACTTTGGAAAAGCAGGGGATACTTGTAATTGTTCCCGGGGCTGTTTTAGCTCTTTCAATCACCCATTGACTTTCTTGTCCTCCCCTCTAGATTGTGACTCTAGATGATTCCTCAGAGACAAAACTTAATTTCTCTGAGGTCATGAGTGAAACGAGTATGTATACAAGGGTGGTGAAAGCAAATGCTT
>NW_011484127.1:4215-5068 GCF_000754665.1 Bison bison bison | reverse complement strand
AGCCTAACATGTTGCTGGTTTCACATCAAAGTCAAGCTTTGATGTGAAGTATCCTTACAAGCTGCTTCTGGCTTGTAAGGATACAGATGTTGACTGCAATATGCATGAGCACTGAAGGTCTTAGGACAAGTCCATTTTTCCATTAAGGAAGTTTCCTTCTATTTCGAGTCTGTCATGAATGAGACTTGACCTTTATCAAATGTGTTTTCTGCATCCACAGAAAGATCATGTGGCTTTCTTCTTAAATCTGTTAATTTCGTGAATTACATTGATAGATCTTCTAAGATTTAACCATCCTTGTACTATTTTGGAATCATTCTTTTTAAATACACCATTGGACTGGGTTTGCTTGTATTTTATTTAGAATATTTCCATCTATGTTTATAAACAATGTTTTAAGCACAAAAGAGAAATTTTTAGTCCATTTAACTGGAAATTACAATGGTCATTCCACCTATGTTTATAAGCAAGAGTGATTTTTAAATTTCTCTTTTTGTGCTGATCTTGTCTGGTTTTGGTGTCACGACTAAATAAGTCTTGTAAAATAATTGTGTAACTTTGCTTCTTTTTTGTTCTCTGAAATGGTTTATATAAGATGAAGATTAACTGTACTTTGAAGTTTTATTAAACAAACCTCTGAAAATATCAGAGTGAACTCTCACTAGGTCAGGATGATGTCTGGATACCCTGGACAAACTTTCCAGTAAAACAACTATGCATGCTAGAGTAAATTTTTTTTTATTTTTAAACTTTACAATATTTTATTCGTTTTGCCAAATATCGAAATGAATCCACCACAGGTATACCCGCGTCCCCATCCTGAACCCTCCACCATCCTCCCTCCCCTACCCTC
>NW_011484127.1:0-979 GCF_000754665.1 Bison bison bison | reverse complement strand
TTTATTGATTTGATTTTTCTCCCTTTGTTTCGTGATGAGTCTGGCTAATGGTTTGTCAATTTTATTTATCCTTTCAAAGAACCAGCGTTTGGCTTTGTTGATTTTTGCTATGGTCTCTTTTGTTTCTTTTGCATTTATTTCTGCTCTAATTTTTAAGATTTCTTTCCTTCTACTAACCCTGGGGTTCTTCATTTCTTCCTTTCTAGTTGCTTTAGGTGTAGGGTTAGGTTATTTATTTGACTTTTTTCTTGTTTCTTTAGGTATGCCTGTATTGCTATGAACTTTCCCCTTAGGACTGCTTTTAAATTGTCCCACAGGTTTTGAGTTGTTGTGTTTTCATTTTCATTAGTTTCTATGTAAATTTTGATTTCTTTTTTGATTTCTTCTGTGATTTGTTGGTTATTCAGCAGGGTGTTGTTCATCCTCCATATGTTGGAATTTTTAATAGTTTTTCTCCTGTAATTGAGATCTAATCTTACTGCATTGTGGTCAGAAAAGATGCTTGGAATGATTTCTATTTTTTTGAATTTACCAAGGCTAGATTTGTGGCCCAGGATGTGATCTATCCTGGAGAAGGTTCCATGTGCGCTTGAGAAAAAGGTGAAATTCACTGTTTTGGGATGAAATGTCCTATAGATATCAATTAGGTCTAACTGGTGTATTGTATCGTTTAACGTTTGTGTTTCCTTGTTAATTTTCTGTTTAGTTGATCTATCCATAGATGTGAGTGGGGTATTAAAGTCTCCCACTATTATTGTGTTATTGTTAATTTCTCCTTTCATACTTGTTAGCATTTGTCTTACATATTGCGGCGCTCCTGTGTTGGGTGCATATATATTTATAATTGTTATATCTTCTTCTTGTATTGATCCTTTGATCATTATGTAGTGACCATCTTTGTCTCTTTTCACAGCCTTTGTTTTAAAGTCTATTTTATCTGATATAAGTATTGCTACTCCTGCTTTCTTTTGGTCCCTAT
>NW_011484126.1:5001-5574 GCF_000754665.1 Bison bison bison | reverse complement strand
TATATACTAATTTTGTGGTGACTGATAAATCTCTACTTCCCTTAATCAATTCCCATAAGATTTAGATATAGGTGGCATTTTTCTTTGTCTCACAAGCACTGAAATGGACTGAATGTTTGAGTTCTTCAAAAATTCATATATTGAAATCCTAAGCACCTTTGTCAAGTAATTAAGATGAGAGGATGGAGCCCTTGGGAATGTAATTAGTGTCTTTACCAGAAGACACCAAATAACTAGCTAACTCTCTTTTCACCATATAAGGACATTAAAATAAGCCCTCTGTAATCCAAGAAGATGCATTCACCAAAAACCTGATCATATTGGCACCTAAATCTTGAACTTCCAGCCTCCAGAATTGCGAGGAATAAATGTTTGTTGTTTAAGTCTCCCAGTCTCTGGAAATTTATTATAACAGCCCAAACTGGCTAAAACACATAGTTAAACTTACAATGTGCAAAGTGTCTACCCTAAGGTCTCCAACTTGGCATTACTTTTAATGAAGACAGAGGCCATGTAATATTCATTTCTGTACCCAGAAACTAGTAGAGCATATAATATAATATCTACGAGTAG
>NW_011484126.1:0-632 GCF_000754665.1 Bison bison bison | reverse complement strand
GAACCGTGAACTTCCAGATGTTCAAGCTGGTTTTAGAAAAGGCAGAGGAACCAGAGATCAAATTGCCAACATCTGCTGGATCATTGAAAAAGCACGTGAGTTCCAGAAAAACATCTATTTCTGCTTTATTGACTATGCCAAAGCCTTTGATTGTGTGGATCACAATAAACTGGAACATTCTGAAAGAGATGGGAATACCAGACCCTCTGACCTGCCTCTTGAGAAACCTATATGCAGGTCAGGAAGCAACAGTTAGAACTGGACATGGAACAACAGACTGGTTCCAAATAGGAAAAGGAGTACGTCAAGGCTGTCTATTATCACCCTGCTTATTTAACTTCTATGCAGAGTACATCATGAGAAATGCTGGGATAGAGGAAGCATAAGCTGGAATCAAGATTGCCAGGAGAAATATCAATAACCTCAGATATGCAGATGACACCACCCTTATGGCAGAAGGTGAAGAAGAACTAAAGAGCCTTTTGATGAAAGTGAAAGAGGAGAGTAAAAAAGTTGGCTTAAAGCTCCACATTCACAAAACTAATATCATGGCATCTGGTCCCATCACTTCATGGGAAATAGATGGGGAAACAGTGGAAACAGTGTCAGACTTTATTTTGGGGGGCTCCAAA
>NW_011484125.1:68231-70650 GCF_000754665.1 Bison bison bison | reverse complement strand
GTCTGGTTGGACCTCCTTGCAGTCCAAGGGACTCTCAAGAGTCTTCTCCAACACCACAGTTCAAAAGCATCATTCTTCGGTGCTCAGCTTTCTTCACAGTCCAACTCTCACATCCATACATGACCACTAGAAAAACCATAGCTTTGACTAGACGGACCTTTGTTGGTAAAGTAATATCTCTGCTTTTCAATATACTATCTAGGTTGGTTATAACTTTCCTTCCACGGAGTAAGCGTCTTTTAATTTTATGGCTGCAGTCAAGATCTTAGTCCATCATTTCAACCTTAGAGGCATGTAGATTCTCTTAATTCAGTAAACTACAGCCTGAAGGCTCACTGCCTGTCCTTGTAAATAAAGTTTTACTCGAACGCAGCCACACACATTCATTTATGCAATTCCTATGGCTGTTCATAATGGCAGAGTTGTTGAGTAGTTGCAGTAGAAACCACATGACTTTAGGGAAGCCTAAAATATTTACTATCTGGCCCTTTGTAGAAAAGGATCAGCCAAACTCTGCTTCTAATCCAACCTATAAACTATTTTTTCCAAGTAAAATATGCAAGTAGATGTGTTTTCTGTGTCTTCATTCAAGTTATTAAGAATTCTGAATTCAACAGGGTCTAATCCACAATGCAAATAAAAAATTCCTGTTCACTTTCCTCTTGTTTAACACAAATCTATTAGTTATCACTAAAAGAATAAGAACAGTAATAATTGTTCTTTTCCACAAAGCTGTCATAGTGAGTGTTGTCAATCTTCTGGATGAAATCCATATATACCTCAGCTAATACCATGTCCAGTTTATGATCCTGATAAATGAAACATACAATCTAAAATTTCCTTTATGATTCAAAAACATTCTCTAAAAATCATCAGTCTTACTAGGTTATAATATAGTATATCCCTGGTGATATACAGAGATAGGTTAAAGACCATTTGGGCTGCTATAAACATTTTCTACAGACTGAGTGACTTAAAACTACAGAAATATTTGTCTTACAGTTTGAAAGGCTGGGAAGTCCAGCAGATCCCATGTCTTTTTGCTGCCTCCTCACGTGGCATAAAAGGAAAGGATGTGTCTGGGATCTCTTTTATAAGTGAGCTAATCTCATTCATGCGGAGAAGGCAATGGCACCCCACTCCAGTACTCTTGCTTGGAAAATCCCATGGATGGAGGAGCCTGTTAGGCTGCAATCCATGGGGTCGCTAGGAGTCGGACACGACTGAGCGACTTCCATTTCACTTTTCCCTTTCATGCATTGGAGAAGGAAATGGCAACCCACTCCAGTGTTCTTGCCTGGAGAATCCCAGGGACAGGGGAGCCTGGTGGGCTGCCGTCTATGGGGTCGCACAGAGTCGGACACGACTGAAGTGACTTAGCATAGCAATCGCATTTATGAGGACTCTGCTCTTATGATTTAAACATATCCCAAGGACTCCACTTCCTGATATCATCACACTGGAGGTTGGGCTTTCAATATACAAATTTGGAGGGGACACACACTTTCAGTCCATTCCAGGCTGGAACTACTCTCATCTGACTCATTACAAACCTAAGCCAGCTGTGCCTGCTCAGGTCTGAAAAAAGTAAGAGGAGGCAGGAAAGCTACTAGCTGTCCCTTCTCATTTTGGCTCACAGTGTGAGTATTTTGAGCCAGTCCTGTTCCCTCTCCTAATGCCACACTCTGGCTGTGCTGTGGACATGGAAGCCACATATGAAAATGAGATAGAGCTGCACGCTGCACGGAAGCAAAGGAAAAGAGTATTTAAGTTTCTACCATGGAGTTTTGTGAGCTCATTTACACACGTTGTGATACAGATTTGGATTCTTTTCAATTGTTTTTTAATTGAAGGATGACTGCTTTACAGAATTGTGTCGGTTTCTACCAAACATCAACATGAATTTGGTTTTTAAGTGGATTTGTTGCACATTTATTGCTCATTTGGTTTCATTTTACATAGCTGAAGCTGCTGAATAGTGAATTTTGTAAAAGCACACTGTTGCTGTATTGCTTAGTAAATGTCTCAGCAAAATGCGGAACTTATCAGCAGCTTCTCACACTGGGTCTGAAATGACTAGCTTAAAACTAATATGGCACTTCAACCCATTCTCAGATCCCACACTTAGGCACTGTGTCACTGAGTTCTTCAGTCCAAAGGAGGCCTGCTAAGTTTAAAAAATCAAGAGTCCTAATATACAAGGTTTCAAATCATGTTTGGCTTATATTTATAGGGAAAGCACTGCACCCAAAACTGACTGTCTTTACACTTCACAAAAAGTGTTCAAGTAAAAACTTCCAAACTTGGTAAAAGATCACTCTTCATAACTAAAGACAGTTCATGTGCTATGACCTCCCGATCTGCACATGGCACAATCACAAAAAAAAAAACAAAAAACAAAAAACAAAAAAACCAGTAT
>NW_011484125.1:63298-66796 GCF_000754665.1 Bison bison bison | reverse complement strand
GCCTCCTCCAGGAGATTTTTCCAACCCAAAGACTGAACCTTCATTTCTTGCTTCTCCTGCATTGGCAGGTACAGTCTTTACCCCATGCCACACGGGAAGCCCAATTTGTTTATATTATCCTCTGTTTTTTTCACCTTTCCTTTAAGCTCTGATCTTTGAATCAAAGTCAACGTGCTGTCATCAATGAGGACAACAGAAACTGATGTTATTTAAGAAATAAGCTTGACTACTTAAAAAAAAAAAAATCTAAGACCACAATTGCTAAAATTGTAGGCCTCTCGCTAGATAATGATAATAGACAATACACAATTCAAGTCCTGGCATATTAACCAAGCAGGTTAATATGAACTAACCAAGAACTAACCAAGCAGAATCATTTGCCACCAACACCTGTACTTTCTGAAAGCAAAACAGGGTCAAGAAAATGAAGAATACATCTGTAATCTTAACTGCCTAAGCAGGAAGCTCTATCTAGTTAGATTTAAAAATAAGTAAGCCATACTGTCAGTTAATTGCTACTTTCACACTTCTTGGTTCACGCTCTGAGAAACACCAGTTGTGGCCAGTTATTATAACAAAAGCACCAACTGCACAGACACTAAAATAAGAACATGTGGATGCTATTGTTAAAAGCAGATTTTCTCTGTGCCAAGAGGTGGATCAGGAATGGGTATCAAAAGTAAGTTATTCTGAGAAAGCATAACAAATATGATATAAAGAAGCATAGATATTCAATAAAGCACTGCCAACTATTACATTTTAATTCTTTCCAGCTGCAGAACCTGGTTTCCTCCTGGTGACAGAGACCAAATTCAACCACCGGCCTCCTTGGGTTACCTTTATTCATTCTGCAAGCGCTGGCAAGGGCTCTCCAGACACCCCTTTTAAAGCAAGAATATAGAGTGATAAAGAGTTCTGGGAGGCCAGGATACTTCAGCAGAGAGGCCTCCTACACTGAGTAGATGGAGATTATCACTTACCAACCTTCACGCTTTATCTCCAATTCATTTATTAACTATTCCAGTTATCTGGAGCTACTAGGTACAGGGAGATCAAAGAACAAGAGTTTTGTATCAGGCTGGACAGGCTCCAACATGCCTCATGCCAAGGACTGGGGAGGCCTGTCCTCTTAATTCCCTTCTTAGTTCCAGCACTAGGTGGCAGCCGACAGGGCCAGCAGGGACAAAGCCATGGCACCCAAGCATAAAGACGGTCCATCATTGGAGAGTGGTTTCAAACCCTTATCAAGGGCCATATCTAATCTTCTGTTGTGATCTCCTACTTGTAATCTGAGGGCCAAATATTCTCAGGACCCTAAATTAATACTTGGAAACACTTATCTTCATCTTTCCCCTTACTGTATCCTGGGTGTGTGTCCTCCCCAAACTTACACCCTGTTTGAATCGGATCAAGAATATTGTCCTCTGTAATGAGCCACTAGGGAACTTAGACAGAGCAAGTTTAAAATGTCTCAGATCAGAATAAGGATTTAATTTAATAAGTTATTAACTCCTCTGGTCAGCTCAGCTGTTGCCACATAAAATCTCTCAGATGATGTCTAGACTGTATCAAAACCCTTCATTATTGTTCTCACCAAAATGCTACGAAGGGTCTGTCAACCTTTTCTTCATTACTGCCCCTCCCCTCATTAATGAGTCCTTTTAGACATGTTTCCACATATACTCTATGAATTGTTAATACTACAGATATACTGGATACCTGTTTATATGCACTTGCCCTTTGGAAGACCACAAACCATTATAACATATAAAACTTTTTTTCACCACCTAAAATCCAATTACATTCCCTTGAGGCAATATATGATTATTATTTTCTGAGAATGTGTGTCTATAACACTTAAGATAAGCTGCCTTTTGAAAATTCCCCGATCTAAGAGCCCATTATAGTGTAAATTATTTTTACTCTGTATACAACATTTTTATTTTAATCTAACTATCTTTTCCCCTTTCCTAGCCTTCTATATAAATTAGATTGACAGTGAGGAAAGTACTGAGCAGTCTGAACTAATCAAAATGTGTGTGTATGTGTGTGTGTCTATTGTAACTACACAACAGTTCTAGTTCAAATATGATGGAATAAATCTAGAGTAGTTTTCAAACTATTAATTGTTTAAATTAATAAAAACTTTAATTTATTAAAATTAAAGCATTAGCACTTTTCATATAGACTAGACAGATGTACAGAGTTTTAACAACAACAACAAAAACAAAGAGATATGAGCTGTGAGACTTGGTTTTAAAAGTCAGAATCTTGGGTTAATGGGCAATGGTTACATATTTTTCATTTTCTGTCCTTGACTTCTTGTAACTGATACTTGGGAAGTTAAGGATTACAAAATTATGGCTATGAAGTCATGCAAATTATAAATGGCATTTTACTCTATGCAGCTGAAAGGGCACATGAAGTGCAAACATTAACAAATCTAAAAACTCAATGAGTAGAAGAGTGTCCCTGGTGGAAACACTAATGAGTGAAACAAAACTATAAAAATTTTGTCTTGAGCCTAAACCTTTTAAAATTTTTATTAAAAAAATGTGTTCAAAATGAAGGCTTATCAAAAGTGCACTGCTAGCATATTTTACATAAAATACTATAATAAGGTAACTGAAATACAGGGTGACCTTCTGCCTGGAAGTGACTCTGTGGTTTCCCTATATCCCCTCCACTTCAGATGACTTCAGCACACTGAAATCCACAGTCTCCTTGCCATCAGAAAATATAACAAAGTTTTTGTTTGCTTGTTTCAAAGCTCAGAAGCTTTTTAGTGATATCCAAACTAAGGACAAGCCAAGAGAGAAACTGATAATAAGAAGGCTAATATGAATTTACCAGCAGTCAAATGTTGCCAGCTCAAAGAGTGAAACTTTTAAGAATAGCTTGGTGAGCTCCTCAGGGGATGTGTCAGAACTTTAAGTAAGCAGAAGGAAAGATATATCATCTGATGAAGGGATAACAAAACAAAACAAAACCAAACTCCTATGGGTTAGTTCAGGTAGGTTGTGGAAGCAGCTGCAAATTATTGGCAACACAAGCTGTAGTTGAGAATTGAGAAATACATTAACTTCAGATCTTGGTGGAGGCCCAGATAGCAAACTCAATTAAAATCATTGGCATCCAGTGGCCCAGGTGTCTTTCATAAAAGGAAAACAAACAAGCCTTTCTGGGACTTTGCTTAAGACTTGGCTGTTGAAGGAGCTTTGCTTCTCGCAAACAGTTGGAAAGACTTCTGTGAAAGAAAACTAATAGCAGGAGTCAGGTCCCCCTGGAATACAGATGAAACTCCAAAAAGCATTTTCTCCCAAATTGTGAGTTTCTGAGCCATGCTGAACTCCACTGGGGCAGTCACTCTGGGGATGAACAGGGCAACAGGCTGCACACCTGGCCTCTCAAGATAAATAATATATAAATAAACTGTCCCTAAGCTCCAGCTACCATTTCCTCTGAAACGAATCATTCCCTCGCCTCCCACTTAAAAAA
>NW_011484125.1:60918-63198 GCF_000754665.1 Bison bison bison | reverse complement strand
CCACTTAAAAAAAAAAAAATAAATCACCCAGAGAAGGCCACTCTTGAGTCCATCCACCTATGACAAATGCCCCATCTGTTTCAAGCCCACAAGATTAAGAACCTGAGCATGGGGAGGCGCAGCCTGCGTCTTTCTCCAGCTTCCAGGTCCTCCTATCAGTGGACGGATGGACACCGAAATGACTTCTTTAGGGTCCTGGAGATGAGTCACCGGGGCTCTCCGGTCCTCTCCCGCACACCGCCTTCCACACCCTCAGTCCCATTCCCAGGAAGGGGCTCTCAGGGATGGAGGCAGGCACCGGACCCCTCTTCCTCTTCTGCACCCCCTCCCACACACACGCCACCAAGGTTCTTAGGAAAGAACCCGAAGGGGCGGGGGATGGGGGAAACCACAGTGATGACAACCAAAAAAGTAAGTATTTAATTGAAAAAAAATAAAATCTGAGTCTCTTACCATCTCGCCTGAGGTTGGCGTTACGCAAAGCTTTGATAGATGCGCTCTGCGGGGTGGCAGAAGTGTCCCGGTAGCTGCAAAAGTTTGCGCAGACTAGCGTATAGACAAGGATGAGCCGGTGCATTGGGATCAGAGACCCGGGGACAGCGTCACTCCAAGAAAAAGCCGGGACAGGCTCCCGGGACGCGCGCCCGCACTCGCTGGCCCTGGCCTCCGTGCTAGTCGCCGAGCTCTCCGCAAACTTCCTGCATGCCGCGCTCTCCGCGCGGGGGGCGGCCGCACTTCCTCGTGGCGCGGAGAGTTGATCAATGATGACGGGACAAACAACAGGTTGACGTTTGTTCGCCCCCTCCGGTGGCCGACAGCTGCAGCACAGGCGCCCGGACGCCGAGCGGAGCAGCAGCGGCCCCCGCCTGGCGGCGGCCCCGGGCTGTACGCACTCGGGCTCCCCGCCGCGGCGCGCCAGGCTCCAGGGCCGAGCCCCGCGCCGCCGCCGGGCCTGGCCGGGCGACCTGGGACGCGATCCCCCACCTTTCGGGCCTCAGGCCGAGACTGAAGACCAGACAGGCGAGGGGAACCAGGGAGTTGGGGGGCTGGGAGAAATGCGAGAGGGTGGAATCCCCAAACTTCTCCGGAGGTGACGGGCTCATCCACCCCAAGACGTGGCTCATCCACCCCAAGACGTGGCTCCTGCCTAGTGATGGGGCGGGCGTTCGGGGGCGGGGGGGCGCGATTTGAGGAGAAGGGCTGCAGTTCCAAAGTTGTCCTTTCCAATAACCAAGGTCAGATTCTGCTCAGTCAAGATTTTGCTAAGTGGAAAAAAAAAAAAAAACAGGAAAAACTCAATAGCAAGGAGCTTGATTCTGATCTTTACTTTGAACCCCAGTGAGGTGAAAGTCACTCAGTCATATCCGACTCTTTGAGACCCCATGGACCATACAGTCCATGGAATTCTCCAGGCCAGAATACTGGAGTGGGCAGCCTTTTCCTTCTCCAGGCAATCTTCCTAACCCAGGCATCGAACCAAGGCCTACCCGCATTGCAGTTGGATTCTTTCCCAACTGAGCCACAGAGGAAGCCCTTGAACTCAAGTAGGTGTGGCCTTAGCCAAGTCAAGGTTAATTTCTCGGAGTGAAACTTAGCCTGTCTTAGGTGTGAGGGTTGTATGCGATGAAGTGTAACAGTAAATTGTCAAGGGTGTTTGCATGTGTCCCACTGCCCACCTCCTGCACTAGAAAGATCTAGAAATTGGGTGGGGTTTGGCCAGTTGAGACTAGCAAAGTGAAGAAGTTAAGGGGGTATTGTCTTCTTGGTCCACAAAGAGAGGCAGGGACATCCAGGCCTTGGGGCCCCCCTACTCTGAGTATGTGGAAGCTCAGAGGTGCAGAGGAAGTACCCTTGGAATCCAGATCAGATCAGATCAGTCGCTCAGTCGTGTCTGACTCTTTGCGACCCCATGAATCGCAGCACGCCAGGCCTCCCTGTCCATCACCAACTCCCGGAGTTCACTCAGACTCACGTCCATCGAGTCAGTGATGCCATCCAGCCATCTCATCCTCTGTCGTCCCCTTCTCCTCTTGCCCCCAATCCCTCCCAGCATCAGAGTCTTTTCCAATGAGTCAACTCTTCGCATGAGGTGGCCAAAGTACTGGAGTTTCAGCTTTAGCATCATTCCTTCCAAAGAAATCCTAGGGCTGATCTCCTTCAGAATGGACTGGTTGGATCTCCTTGCAGTCCAAGGCACTTGAGTCCAGGAACTTCTAAATCCTGTCTATAGCCCCCAGGGGTAGGAGACTATATTTGGAAAAGGAGCAGTGAACCAAGACT
>NW_011484125.1:57552-60818 GCF_000754665.1 Bison bison bison | reverse complement strand
TTATATGAAAGAACTTTAGTATTTTGCTTTGCTGTAACTGAATCCAAATCCAAATCCAAATTTACTTAATTTCTCTGCTGCTCAAGGATGAGATCTAGAAGAGACATTTTTTCATTCTCTTTCAGGCCTTTCAGCTCCTGAAAGTCTGGGATATGAGAATATCTCTATGTATGACATTCATGTATAGACAGAGCCAGAAGCACTAAGATGCCTAGGAAGTTCAGGAAAATTAAACTCGAGATTACACCATCCAAGGCTGACTAGAATATATGTGTTCTTTCTACATACTCAGAAATTAATGTGGGTTCATCTCTTGGCATTTTTTTTCTAAACAGTGTTACAAACTGTGGGTTTGTGCATTGTGAAATAAATTTCAAGACCAGCATTATTTTTTTTTTAATTGACATTTTTTTTTTTTTTTTTTTAAGAACCATTTTAGGTTCACAGCAAAATCGAGAGGATGAGACAGAGATTTCCCCTGTGCCACCACAGAAGCATAGCCTCCCAGACCAGCAGATCTACCCACCAGAGAGGCACATCTGCTACGATTGATGAACTTGGTGCACTCTTGGTTACATGAGGTATACATAAAGTTTACATCATGGCTCACATTTGGTGTTGCACATTCTGTGGGTTTGGGCAAATACATCATGGAATATTTGCCATTAAATATTGCGTATTTGCCAATATTCATACCACATTCATCATTATGGTATCATACAAAGTATTTTCACTGCTCTGAAAATCCTCTGCTACAGCATTATTTTTTCAATAAATAGAATGGCATACAATAGTGTAGAAATATAATTATCAGGGTTCATTACAGATAGTAACGTTGCGTTTTTTCATGACTGTGTTGCTTTATAGATACACAAACATATAGGGATATAAAAGGCATTTCTGTGGGACGTAATCAAAAACTTTGTATTCAATAAGTCACTGGGAAAAGAGGTCTCAGAATATAAACAATCCCTGGAAGAGGGACGAAGGAGGGACTTAAAACCTAGGCTGGCATTAGTCATTTATTCCCCCAGCAAGTTTTATTTAAGCATTAGCTATTCCCTTTTTCCATGCTCTAGTCTAAAAACTCTTGGGATAAAATAGTGAACATGAGAGAGAAACTGTCTGCTTTCTTTGAGTACGTTCTAATGGATGACAGATCATAAACAGGTACATATATGTATTAATAAGAGAAGAGGATTGGAGATTGATGGGCTGGGGGTAATTAAAATATATGATGCTACTTTTAAAATGTGGTTGGAAATACTCATTAAATTTTACCCGTAGCTCCTGACGTGAGAATATAGGAAACATGAGAAAATGTACAAGTGGCTTATATTTTTATGACAAGTGTAAACATACTAAAGAGATTTACTTATCTAAATATCTTATATGAAACATTGAATTTAAAGTATTCAAAGTAGTTTTTTCCAAGATACTAATCCTGTGCTGTCTCAAGGCATTATTAATTTATAATGCCAGATAATTACCTGAGAATAGTAAAGGGCATCACACATGATCAACATATTCTTCATTTCTAATGTCGATAAATAACTCCAATCAACTACAAAACCAAAACTTAGGCACCGGAGACTAACCAATGATTTTGAATCTGGTTTTCAGTATTACCTAACAATTAATTCTTCCTTGGTGGTCCAGTGGTTGAGAATCTGTTTTCTGATGCAGGGGATGAAGGTTCAATCCCTGATGAGGGAATTAAGATCACAAGTGCCCTGGGCATCTAGACCCAGGAACCACAGCTGCTGAGCCCGTGTGTTCTGGAACTCACATGGGTGTGCACCACAGCTAGAGAGAGGCCTGCAAGCTGGAACAGTAACAAAAAGATCCTGCCAGTCGCAACTAAGACTGGAGGCAGCCAAAAATAAATAAATAATTTTTAAAAACCCTTATAAATTATGTTGATTATATCAACTAAGGTATCACTGTACACAGAATAGAACTTAATAAAAATGAATTGAGAGAATGGGGAAGGTCTGGCATCAAAGTAAAATTGTACCAACTTATTTTTTACAGGTATCCTAAGCTAACTTACCAAAATATTGAATGTCACCACATTTCAAATGTCTGTGGGTCAATTAGAAGAATATGAGGCCCCTCAATGAAAACAGATTTATAAAATTTACTCCTATAGTGTTTATAATAATATAAATCATCTATTTTATGTTTATTTGACTTTTGATGGCATTTAAGTATAAAAGAAACCTGTATTATTTAGAAAAATTTTTCAAATGAAGGCAACTAATAATGTTATTGTTTTAGTTGCTAAGTCGCGTCTGATTTGTTGCGATCCCATGAACTATAGCCCACCAGGCGCCTCTGTCCACGGAATTTCCCAGATAAGAACACTGGAGTGAGTTGCCATTTCCTTCTCCAGGGCTTCTTCACAACTCAGGGATTGAACCTGTATCTCCTGCATTGGCAGGCAGACTCTTGACTGCTGAGCCACCAGGGAAGCCCAACTAGTGATAGGTAAAATGTATTTACCTTTTAGTATAAAGTGACATTTATCTCAAATATTCTAGCAATGATGATTTGATAAAAGGGTAGATTAGAATATGACACTATTTTTATCATCTGCTCTTCCTTTGATTAACAGACACAAGAACGGTGTTTCCTATTACATTTTCAAATACACTTGGCTGCTTTCACTAACTCATAACAAATCATGGTGGAAAAGTGATGGAAAGCAGTATGACCTTTCTGAAGCCTTTCATTTCAAGTGAATCACACCAGTGCTGCCCTTAAAAACAAAACATCTACTGACTTTAGATGAAGACTTCTTTATTCAAAAAGCACATCCTTTTGTTGTTTATCTTGTATTCACTAGATCTCAGAAAAAGTGAAACAGTTCAACATAGCATCCTAATTTCTCCTCTGCTCCTAGACTACTGAACTTGGTCAGTATTGAATTTTATGGGGATTATATCCTTTCCTATGAAATGAGAGTATTATACTAGGTTATTAAATACATCTTTCAGAAATCTGAATGTTTTGTTTTATTTTTAAAATTTTGCCTCCTGTTATAATTTTTCACCACGTGGTATATATATATGTAGCTTTGTCAAGCTCAAATGAATTTTAAATAGTTGTAGAAAATTTTGTTATATACAAGAATAGAAGTTTTCTATAAATTTTAATAAGCTCATGTTTTGATATTTCAATAACTATAATAAAAGGATAACTCAAAGATTGGTTTATTATCTAGCATGAATGCTTACTTTTATTTTCAAAATTTTACTTTCATT
>NW_011484125.1:56757-57102 GCF_000754665.1 Bison bison bison | reverse complement strand
TTTGCCAAATATCAAAATGAATCTGCCACAAGTATACATGTGTTCCCCATCCTGAACCCTCCTCCCTCCCCATCCAGTCCCTCTGGGTTGTCCCAGTGCACTAGCCCCAAGCATCCAGTATCGTGCATCGAACCTGGACTGGCATCTCGTTTCATACATGATATTTTACATGTTTCAATGCCATTCTCCCAAATCTTCCCACCCTCTCCCTCTCCAACAGAGTCCATAAGACTGTTCTATACATCAGTGTCTCTTTTGCCATCTCGTACACAGGGTTATTGTTACCATCTTTCTAAATTCCATATATATGCGTTAGTATACTGTATTGGTGTTTGTCCTTCTGGC